>NW_010565789.1:0-23010 GCF_000687285.1 Phaethon lepturus
CCTGGGTCACACCGAGGCGCTCGGCATCCGTCCCTGGCTGCTGACCCTTACGAAGGTCTGACTGCTCTCTGGTTTCGTGGAAGCCCATGCGAGTGTCCCCACATACACGTGGCTGTATTTTTAAAAGGTGGGGCTTTTTTCATCAGAAAGAAATTCTGAAACCTGCACAGCAGAGAAACCAGTGCAGTGTTTCCATCTCTGATGCCTGCACTTGGAGGGACAGAGCAGGTTTCTTAGGGCTCAGGAGGTTTTGAAAGTGTCATAGCTGAGAATGGGAGGTTTGGTCTTCTGTGTAGGCATTTGAACATGATTAGCCTGTGCTTGCCAATTTGATGACAAAGAACAAGCTGTAAAAACAATGCTTCCGGCAGGCCAGGAAAGACCAAGAGGCAAAGGAGTTTGAGTCACTTCTTTGTTCGTGTCACTGATTATTAGCAGCCTCTCCTCAGGGGAGTGGGTCAGGATTGCTGGTTCCAGCCAAAGCCCAAGTTGGCTTATTAGTAAAATTGTGATTACCCACATCCAGAGCAGAGAGGCTTCAGGTTGGAAGGTGCCCGCTTACTACATCATCAGTAACAATTTACTGAGTCAAGTTATATTGATGAACCTGTTGAAATCAGAGCAGTTAATTGATAAGATAAAACATACACTTACTCATGATCAGAACAGCTTGTGTGGCCACACAGTCTGGAAACAACTATCATGCAAAACACGTTAAAGGAAGTATGTGGTACTGGCCTGCATGTGTTATATTTGAAAAATAGGACAAAATTCTCACATAAAGGCACAGATTTCATCACATCCTCAAGCAACTGAGAAGGATCATGCTAATACCTTATCCTGGCGTTGATACAAAGCCCAGAATACAAAAGAAAGAGCAAAATGAGTTCTGTCACAGAAACCGTGAGTTCTGGATCCTGGCCAGAAACAGTTCCCCACAGCCACACAGAGGCTCCAGTGATCAAAGGCATCATCTTCTTCGATCTGCTCAGCAGACCCCGAGTCTGTAGCACAAGCAGAGCACTTACACTGTGGTGCCCAGGGCAGTTCTGGGCAGGAGTCTGCCCTGCCTATGTGGAGGGAAGACTCAGCCCCTGTGTAAGCTTTTGGGGTGGATGGTGCCTCTGATCAGCTGTTGGACTGCCATCCTCCAGGAAGGGTGGCTTGGCTGGAAACCCCTGCAGGGTGCAAAGGTTGTTTCATCCCTGTGCAAGCAGCTGAATATGTTGTGGCTGAGGGACAGCTGAAGGGACTGTTGGATGCGAAAGACCAGGGGATCACAGTAAGGAACTGCAAGTGTGTGGCTCATGCAGACTTGGAGACATTATAGTGAAGAGCAAAGGAGGACAGCCATACCTCCAGGGATGCCGAAGGAACTCCCCAGAGGCCAGGCAGAGTTTGCTGCCACTCAGAAAGTCACTGAGTTAACCAACATTAAGCCTGGGATCAAATACCTGCCTGCAAGAATGCAGGAGACGGACAGGATGGGAGTTGTCTATAAACTCTTCTGATGTGTTTGCTATTTGTCCCAGGCTACTTTTAATCCAGAGAAGCATAGCTTAAAAGCCTTTGGTGTTCTTCAGGAGCTCACTGTAAGGGAGGGCTCTAGGCACCTCTCTTGCAGCCAGCTTGGATGCTCTCACCACACAGAAAAGAATTTGCAGTCAAAATTAGAATGGCAATGACCAAAAAATAGAAATCAGTTATCTATATTCTCTAGAGAACATAAGTTACTGAAATGACTAGTCTAAAACATCACTTTAACCACATTGATCACATTACAGGTCATCATAGGATATTCTGGTGAATTGGCCTTTGTCATGTAAAGAGACCAGGTTTCTTCACTGAAGTACCCAGCCTCCATGCACCTCCATGCTCCTGGGAAACATGCACAGCTACTTCATAAGGATTAGTTGCAGAGCTTCTTAATTGCTGAAGCTGGACCTTCAAGATACAACATTCTTCCTCATTTTGAGGGCCCTCCAGAGCCACACATTACTATGTCAAATCAGCTTGATTATCAGGGCCTTCACCCTGAGAGTGCAACCAGAAGAAACTGCAGTGCATGCAAGTTACAAAAGTGAATAGGACTCAGACACAGCACTCACAGCAAAAGCAACTAGCTCTGCAGCTGCCCAGCTCCCATCTCCATTAGTTGTCCTTCTGTGTCACTAGTGTGCACTCTCTACACTTCAGGGGAAACATACTCAAACTAGCTCTTAACTGGATCACAGAGCAAGCCTGAATGCAGGAAGTACCTGGTTACATTCAGGCAAGCTCTGCAGTAGCTAATACACCCTTGTTCTCAGAATAAAACCTCAGTAAGTCTGCTCAGCCTAAGCAGTTCCCAGCTGCTATTAAGTTGGCCCAGGCAGATGTATACACATCATATAGGAATGTGCAACTCCCTGCTTGCCCATGACTGACTGCTGGCAAACTTTGAAGAACAGGCTTTTCACCCTTGGTCTCTTTGATCTCAGCTCTGTGGTTGCTGGTTATTAAAAGTGAATGTTTGCTCAGGGGGCTTTTTTTGTCCTAGCCAAAGTGCTCCTTCAGTTTTGGGTCTGTAGCCTCATGCACTTCTGACTGAGCCACAGCAAAGCACACCTGTATGTAGAGGAGAAGTCAAGCAGCCTGCCGGAGCCTGCTGCAGTGTAGTGAAGCTGGGGAAATATAGCTGTCCATCTTGTTTGTATAGATACTACAGAATTCTGGATTTTCTGTGGCCTTAACTGAGTTACAAAGACATCAACCCAAGAAAAGTCCTCAACGTGCAAATTTTTATAGATTATGAGAGTCTTTCAGGATAGCATTACCATATGCTTTTCCTCTTGTTACATTCCTTACTAAGCACCCACTGTTGGATACTTATCTGGGAAGCAAGATACTTGACCTACAGTTTTTTTGTTCTGATCTGGTGCAGCCAGCCCTTATGTTTACACTCTCATGAATTGTTTAGATGACTATCAGAAAAGGTGAAAGTTGGTGTTTCTCTGTTCTCACTGTGTTGATAGTGCTGCTAAACATTAATGTTCCATTAGTGTCAGGGGCTAATCATAGCACTGTTCCCAAGCCTAACTTCAGAATTCCTTAGAATAACCTCAGGAATCTCCTTCTGTCTGGAAGGTGCGTTGGTTTGTTGCCAGGCCAGGAATGGAGCTATGTGTCACCAGATAGCCCTGGAAAATATGGTGTGATAAATCTCAGTTTTCTCTCCGTAGATTTGTTTATAGATCAGCTGCTCATTCTGTTGTTTCAGTTGACCAGTGAAAAGTCACACACATATGTCCTCTCTCTCTTTCATTCAAAGTCAACTCTTCTTGCTGCTTGCTGTGTTTAGTTGCTAGAATTCTTTATCCCTTGTCTGTCTGCTGTACTGTGTCAGCCGCAGAGGCAAGGTATTGCCATTGGGAAGCTATTAGCAATGAAGTTGTGTTCAGTACATACCGCAGACATCAGCATCACAGCTGATGCTTGTTTTTGTTAGCTGAACTATCCTCCCTTTGACAAAAGTGGCCCTTTAGGTGCTGCTGTGTACCTCTTCAAAGGTGCTGTTGGATGGGATTATATTCCCATTAGTTATCCCAGATCTTTTTAAAGACATATCTCTGTGCCTGATGTTAGGGGGTGCCTGTTTTGGCCCAGGAATTTTTAAGCACTTTTTGTTTTGTTGGTGTTCACAGTATGATGGGGAGTGTACAAACATATTGCTTCTTATGCTAGGTGTCTTACTGCTCATGCAATCAACAATACAGCATTCTTTAGTTACCAAGTAATTGATTCATGTGATATTGATTTAGGCATTTAGCTCTGCAGGCTGTTGGCTTCTTTCCTTCTGTGCTAGGTAAGAAAAAAGCTGTAACAAAAAAAAGTCATGCCAGTCATACCACTTCTCATTGGGTTGCTGTGGTTACACTATGTTTTCTAGTGACATCAGTGAGGGCTCTGTAATGCTTGCGTGATGGACTGTTTTGGTGCCTCTTTTTCTTGAAGAAAAAACATAGTTGAAGGGGAAAAAATTAATTTGGCCATTTGCATCTTTCCTTCTAGTTACGTTTTCGTAACTAGGTGATTAGTGTTAGTGGTTTACAGAGGAGCAAGTGGTGATTTTTTTATTAGCTTTATATAATACAGCTACAAATTATTCTAGCTGATATGGAAACATAACTATTTTTCCACTATGAAAAGAAACATTTCATTGTTTCCAAGTGATACCTACCTCAGGTATCACTTTTTGTCTATCTAGGTTTTTCTGCTGTTTGCAAGACTATTTGAGTTTTTTCAAGTTCTTCCATTTCTTCTATAATACAGAACAGCTGATCATCCCTGTTTACTTGGACTCAAAGTCCACAGGGTTTCCAAAAGTTACAGGATAAATCCATGGAAGAGGAATCCCTCAGGGCTGTTAAATACAAAGACATCACCCTTCAAAGTTCCTGAGCTGCTGGTGTGGGAGGGCTGGGACAGTATTTTACGAAGGTTTCACAGCATACTTTCCTTAGTTTTATATTCTTCCCTGACATCTGCTCTTGGTCACTGTTTGAAAGTGGACAGTGGGTGGAGTGCATCATTTGTCTGACCTGCTGCGGGCTCAGTTATGTTCTTAGGTTCTCATTGTTGCTGACGATGATAGCAAATTGTAATTTGGTTTGATAAATAACATCAAAGCCTAAGAAGGGCAATATCCTGCATATTGTTTGAAGCTCATAGGATTGTAATGCCTTTTAGGTGGGCTTAGTGCTTTATGGGAAAAAGGTGCTACTTTGGGGTGATTGTGTAGGTCAACAACTGCAGGTTTTCTGGCTGACCTGCTATTTCCATTGCAGGCCAGGCAGTTCGCCCATGTAACAGAGGCTCCTGCAGCCCCGTTGGTGGTGGGAGCAGTCAGATGTGCTCAGTACAGACAAAGGAAGCAAGCAGCCTTGAAAAAAATTGTCACAGAACTCTGTGAGCAGCCTGCAGACTGTGTGCTTAAAGTGAGTAATGTCTTGCCTCCTAGCAGGTTAACTGGCTAATTACAAATCCAAGTCAAGCAAGAGCCATTCCTGATTTCACAGAGGCGGGGACTGTTTAGCCTCAAGAAGGGAATGCGCAGGAAGCATCTTATTATTGTGCATAAATACCTGATGGAGGTTGTAAAGAGGACAGAGACAGACTTTTCTTAGTGGCACCCAGCAATGGGAGAAGCAGCAATATAAGAAATTCCATTTAAACGTAAGAAAACTTTTTTATTGAAGGTAGTAAAACACTGGCACAGCAGCTGACCCTGCTTTGAGCAATGGGGTTGGACCAGACAATCACCAGAAGTGCCTTTCCACCTCAACCATCCCAATCCCATGATTCTCCATGCCTTTGTTCCAGGCAGTCTGAATTGTGGCATTCTCACATTCTCTGTGATACCTCTGTATAAGTTTTAGATCTGATCCTGACTCATCCTTTCCGAAAGAAACGCCAAAGGGGAAGGGCTTTCTGCTTCACTACCTAGGGATTCAGAGGTGGAAATCACCATCTGTATAGCTGCTGCAGTGTCTTTTAGCATCATTCCCACCGTTTTTTCTGCCTGCTATGTCTAGTCTTGAATCATGCTGGCAGACACTGTAAAGCTGGTACGGTTTCATTAGTAGTCATTTATATTGTAGTCTTCTTGGTCATTCCAAATAATAATACTACCACATATACAATAAAGAGTTGCTGCTGCTGTGTTGTCCTACCACAGAACTGAGTGTCTTTTGGTATTCCCGCAGCCAGTGAGTTAACAGTGACTGTCTTATTTTGTGTCTGTGGAAGGAAGAGATAGAAACTTACCATGAAAAAAATGCTAGAGATCCATTTTGCAACAGCAGCTATCTGTGAAGTCACTCAGAAATGTGACCATACAGTAGCCTGTCAGGCCCAGACTAATTTAAAAAGTGTAGGAGACAACCTTTTTTTTTAATTAAAAAGTCTCTATAATATGTGTCCAGTACAGACTGCTTTGGTGACAATGAATACATATGTACAGCCTGTCTTGCTGTTGGAAATCTCTGTCCCAGAGCAAGTTAGCTGTAGCAGGGCTCAGAGCCAAGGCACAGTCTGCTACATAGTTTGTCGGTTTCAAAAAGATGAGCTATGATTTCTCATGCTTAAATACCTACCGACAGTACAAATAAGATGCTTGACTGCAGTATGTGTGTGACTTTTACTTACTTGGAAAGGGAAAATAAAAATTAAACACAATATTACCAGTGTAGATAAGACCCCAGCTGGAAATGGATTCAGAAGACCAATCCTTGGTAGGTAGCAGCACCTAAGTGGGCGATGTGAGTTTTTCAGACCAGAAAAAAATTCTTTCTTGCACAAGAATGATGCTTAATTGGGTTTGAACCTTATACAGTCAGTTTCTTCTGTCATAAAAAGCTACTGAGTAAAGGATGTTTAAGTGTCTCAAAATTGTTGAAAACAATGATTCCTAGTTCTGATGCAAGACATAGATTCACAGTAGTCATCACTAAATCTGCTGCTGATCCGTGCTGTAACAGGACAGTATTGTTAATAGCATACCCTCTTTAGCAATCTCAAAAGCTTTAATACAACAAACAAATAAATCATTACAGTGTTTGCTATTAGACTTGCACAGTTTCAAGATAAGAATTTCCCAATCTGTATTAGTTAAAAATTGCAATCTTTCACAGATTTTCAGTAAAAATAAGGAAGGCCTGCCAACCTTTAAAGTTTTCCAGTGAAAGTGCAGAGAGAGTGAGCATTCTTCAAGGATGGTCAGTGGTCTAGGCACATTCCTGCCTTTGATGCGGGGTCGGGCAGCAGCAATCTGTGTCTCTCACTTCCCATCTGAATACCCCAGTCTTCGGGCAAGTGGCTCTTCTCATTCCTGTCTCTGGCACTGAACAGAAAGTCTAACTTTGGCCCAAGGAAAGTTTTGCCAAAAATGGTTTAATTGCTACATGCATGCATGCACGTGCACACACACGCACTGTTTTTTAAACAAATGAGCATTCTCTGTATGAACTTTCTGGCCAATTCTAATTATGTGAAGGTGACTAATAGGACCAACTCACCCACGACTGGAAAGTGGCAGCCATGTACTCATGCATGCCCAAGTGAACAAATTAGGGCAGGAACTAAAGAGAACTCTGCATGACTTGTAAAATGTCTTGATTTGAGATTTTGATGGGATATCCTCTTTAAACATGTTACGATTACAAAAATGCCATGGTATGTCTAGTGATTACGTATCATCAGAGCATTAGTTTCATGTTGAAAGAACTGAAAACAGCATTTCAGCAAAACATGGAAATATGTTCTAGCAACTAGACAGAAATCAGCAACGCTTCATTTTTCAGATCATTTATAGGTTTTATTTCAGAATGGAGTCAAGACAATGTATTTCTGAATAAATTACAGGTTTTTTCAAGAGTTTTATTATAATAAAGTGTGGGTTTAGGTAGCATGGGAAGCCTTCAGGCATGCTCAATATAGAGCTATGCATAATTCATACGCAGATTTCCATATTACTATATTTCACTGTATATGTTTAATAGATTTAAATCCTCATTCTATTTTCCCACACTACCTGCTTCATATACAACAAGTTATTTCCAGCTTCTGCTCTTCCAGTTCTGTTGCAGGGACAGCTTTCTGCAACACTTAAACATTTCACTGAACTTTGCTCTATTGTTACTATTGTACAATGAGTGAAGATTTTGTGATTTATTGTGAGTATATATAAGACATGGACTCGTTGGAGCGGGTCCAGAGAAGGGCCACAAAAATGCTCAGAGGGATGGAACACCTCTCCTATGAGGACAGGCTGAGAGAGTTGGGGTTGTTCAGCCTGGAGAAGAGAAGGCTCTGGGGATACTTTATTGCAGCCTTCCAATACTTAAAGGGGGCTTATAAGAAAGATGAGGACAGACTTTTTAGCAGGGTCTGTTGTGATAGGGCAAGGAGTAATAGTTTTAAACTAAAAGAGGGCAGATTTAGACTAGACATAAGGAAGAATTTTTTCACAATGAGGGTGGTGAAACACTGGCACAGGTTGCCCAGAGAGGTGGTAGATGCCCCATCCCTGGAAACGTTCCAGGTCATGTTGGATGGGGCTCTGAGCAACCTGATCTAGTTGAAGATGTCCCTGCTCACTGCAGGGGGGTTGGACTAGATGACCTCTAAATGTGCCTTCCAACCCAAACTATTCTATCATTCTATGATTCTATGATTCTATATTAAATTCAAATACTTCTTCTATCTAGAGCAGACCTAGGTGATGAATGTTTTGTGTTCTGCATGTTGGAAAGTAACACCAAAAGCATCCATGTTGCCAAATCTAAACCGACTTTTTTGGGAAGAATCTTTTAAAAAGGTGTCACATTTAGAGATGACATTCATGCTATGTGCAGACAGGCTGACGTCCTCTCACTTCCTCCAGACTCTTCCTTTTGCAGCCTGACTTTCATTCAGGTGCCATGCAGGTTGTTACCCTGCTCTGCATGTCATCCACCTACTGAAAAAGACATAGCCTGCGTCCCCTCCTATTTCACATATTTGTTGGATGAGACACTAGCAAGCTGATCCTATGGAGCATCCAGCATTGAAAAGCAAAAGAGAAGAAAGGAAACACATGTCCACACTTAGCATTGTGACTGCTCTACTTCAGGAACCATAAAGCAAATGCTTAAGGTCCATTTCCAGCTGAAGCATCTGAAACCTGAGTGAAGCAACTTTGTCCACTCCCATGAAAGAACCACAACTTCGTTGTGATCAGTGGTAGCAGAACAATTGCCCTATTTAATGAAAGTATAAGGAAGCCTGGTGTTTCTTAATCATAAAATACGAAGTAAAAACATGAGAACCAATAATGGAAGTTAATCTGAAAACTACAGGATAAATGATGATGTTACTGTGAAGAATTTTTACACCAAATATGCGCCTGAGGTGGAGTAACATGAGTTTGGAACCTATTGGTAAAATTATTATAATGGCATTGTATTATTGCAGAGAGATAAAGACAGAAAAGAGCTTAAAAGATGTTCTATCTTAATGAGAGAGTACTATAAAAAGAAGATTAGACAAATAGTCATAAAATAAAATATAATGAATTAGTTTGGCATTGTAAGAGAGGAAAATATTATTAATTTGTGAAGCAGACAGTCATCTTTGCTACAGAATTAAAAGTGAGAGAGCTCTTATAAATGCTACCCACACGATATAACACCTCACCAAAGCTCAACTATGAAACTAACTTATTCTGCTGATTACTGCTGTTCTACCGATCTTTCCTGCATGTAAAACATTGTCAGCCAGTTATGAAGCCATCGAATGTTTCCAGAGTGTCACTTACCAGAAGGATTTGATAACTTACACAGAAATGAACTGTTTTGCTTTCTGATCTTGATTAAGCGCTGCTAACATACCACGTTTTGTGACAGTTTCAAATGTGGATTATTTTTGGTTCTTGTTTCCCCCCCAAGTATTTCTACAATTTTTGTCCAGCTCATTGCATCTAAATTTTTAATCTGTATGATGCAAATCAATTAGAGCAGGTTTTGTGTTTCCATGGTACCACCTAACACTGTTTCTAGTGCAGGCAAAGAGAAGGCCTATTTTTAATCACCTATTTGTTCATTTTGTTTGGGTTCAAATGAAGTAAAAAGATTTCAACAGCAGGAGCTAGAGACTGTGTCTAACAGGTAAGGCAGCTGACTCTGAAAACATACAAGAAGAAAAGAAGTCTTATCGGGGTTTCTACAGAACTTCAAACACCTCAGATTCCGCACACACCAGCACAAGACGAGAGGTCTCTGCAGTGCGGCTGAAGGCCAACAGAAACCAGTTTTCAATGAGAATTTTCACAGGAAGGAAGGAGTTTGAGATATTTCTTACAGTTTATGATGATGCCAGTGCCCAGCACAAAGTACTGTTGGAAGTTAGCACATACCAATCCCCTCAAACTCTGGAGGCAGACTTTCTAGTTTGCACAAAAGTAAGCAGTATTTCTGCTGGCCCCATTCATCGCTAGTTCAAGGAAGCTGCAAATCCCCAAGCAGAAGCTCTGAAAGCAGGACTAAGGTGTACTAAGTTAGCAATAACCCATTTCATGTAGAGCCAGATTAATTTATTGCCTGTGTGTACTGAACTCTAGGAGTCTTTGGGGTCTGGCTACTCAGTTTCTAGTTTGAAAGAAACCTGGAGTATTTCCTCAGTGTATATATTTTTACATATACAACAATCTTATATTTTTCAGGTAAATGGCGATCTTTTCGTTCAGAACTCTCGGCCCAAACATTAGTGTTCATTTCCCATAGAAAACCCACATCCCAGGCACTGATGCTGGCTGGGAAGAACAAAGCATCCTGCTGCTTGTTCCAGCTTTCAACACAAGCTGCTGCATCATAGGGCAGAGCATGAATGTCGATAAACCCCACCCATGACACAGCATAGTCCAGCCAGGTGTCACCCAGTCTTTCAAGCTCTCCAAGTTTTATCACATATCCTGTTACAGGAGGTGGTCTTCTTAAAGACCCACCTATTGGAATCATGTAATTATGTGAGAAATTCCGTTTTTGTTAAAAACAAGGTCTTGCTTTTTGTTGAAAAAACCCAACTAATCCAGAAGCAGTCCAACAACAAAAGAAACATATCTCAAAATGAGTTTTTTTAGTCAAGGTTGCCTGATATATGTTTTCTCAGGATTGTGACATGATTTTTTTGCACTTCTTCAGGACAACTCTAGGCAACTGCAGCTGCACAGCTACTGTACATGATACAAAAGATGACTGTAGTGGCTGCCTTATGTGTAAAGGGTTTGTAATGAAAATAAAGAGCCATCACTACATTATTTTTAATTTTGAACAGTCAATATTTCATTAACTACTAAACTGGCTGTATTGTAACTAATAAGTGAGATTTGCTTTCTTATTATCAATGCTACTGGTGAATAAAGAAGTACTCCATAGCATGTTTGCAAGAAAATTGCATGCCTATAAATATTGTGCTATAAAAGAATTCATCCAGATTCTTTAATCATAATTTTGACTGCATATTTTTATTCTTGATTTGTAATTTACTTATATTGAAAAATGCCTTTGCCTTACCGCTTCTGCTGCAGGAAGCTTGCCTGTTGCTGCTCCTGTGAACAAAAGTAACTTGAAAAGTTTGGGACCTCATGTGTGTCATGTGGATGTTTGAACAGAACAGCTGTTGTTGTGTAGAAACGTCCCACTGCAGGGCAGAAAATGAAGCAGATCAAATTCAAACATTTTAAAGTAAAGTACTACTTTTTCAAAATAACAGCCAGAAGAGAAAGAAGAAGAAAAACTGTCAGTGAAGAAACTGAGATCTTTTTGTTCAACTCTAACTTCATAACCACTAAAAAAAAATTAATTAAGATATAAAACCATGACTGTGGTTAAGACAACTGACTATGGAAATAGAAAGAAATCTCCATTTTAAAAGTTAAAAAGGGAAAAAATATTGAAATTTGAGTAGTTAATAATCTCCTACTTCATGGAATCACCTGCCATGTCACATCTGCAGGAATTATTTATGATTCCCAATGAAGTTTTGTCCTCTACCCAAACTCTTCCTTGCTCTAGGAACTCTAGCAACTCTTCTAGCAAACAACAATAATTTTTAAACTGATTTCAGGGGCAATTTTTGCACCCCCTTCCCATGGTTACTAAGATCTTCTGTCAGTAACTGTTGTTTGCTCAAACATACCACAGTTCCTCACCATTCATCTTTGATACACAATATAAAAGTACCCTTAAATAATACTGTTCTTTTATCAGTCACAAAAAACATTCACACAAAATGATAACAAAGTCATGTAAGTGCTGAATGTCTGTGTATAGAAGTACAGGAATAATTATGCCCAAGTGATGGTCAGGAATCTGTATGGTGCTGTGTATTTGTAATTCTTTCCTCATTCCCTGCAGCTCAAAAATTTTCTGAATTTCACCTCTTCCCTACCCCTTCCCCCCAGCCATAAGCCTGTATTCTAAATCTATGTGACCCTCCTAGGGACTGTAGAGGCCCCACAGCCTAGCTGTGATAGAAGCTAGCTCGAAGTACCATTTATGTGTTCAAGCAAGCATGCAGTTTACAAATGTCAAGAATAAATTGGTTTTAGTAATGTATATACATCTGCTATATACCAGCCTTCTTTGGTTTGGATTTCATGATATAGCTCTTGGCTACATCATCTGATTCCTATTTATGCCTCTCCTAGAGGCAGAGCTCTTTAGTCATGGTTCAGACTGTTCCCATCACAGGGAAAACTGATGCATTTTCTGGTTGGTTTTTCAGGGCTCACTCCCCAGCAAGAGCTTTTGTCTAGCAAAAGGAAGAAGCCAGTCTTATCTTACCTTCCAATGTACTTTGCTTCCAAATCTCACTTCAGCCCCTCACACACATATTCTTTGGAGCTGCAAAGCTTGAAGTCAGTACTCAGACAAGAATTGCATCAAACCAGTTAGGAGTTACCTGGACAATGCAAATGTTGGTTATCGAAAAACAAGAAATTAGGCCCAGGGGAATCTTCAGCAAAGGTCAGAAGGTTAGGAAGGATAGGAATAGGTCAACAAAGGTCTTCTTTTGCATAGCCTAGGGGTCCTTTACTTTTTTTAAATTTGGTAAAAATTTGTGTATAACAGGATGAATGGATTTTCCCTACAGACCTCAAGGCCTGACTGAGTGGTGAGTTCAGATTCCCATATTCCTCCAAAGAATGGGGAATTGGAATATTTCACAGGAGAATCTCTAATGCTAAAATGATAGTCTAAAATGACTCATTGCCTACCCATAGAGTAGCCAGGTGGAAGACTCTTGTCACATGTTTTTCTGTATCAGTTAGGACTCTGATAATTGCAAATGACAAGGAGAAAAATAGTTCAGATACATAAAAAGTGGATGAAAATGAAAGTAGAACATCGGGGGTTTGGGGGTGGTGTGTGCATATGCCATTGTCTTTGATGCAGACAAATATGCCCACTCAGATGCAGCCAGAAACTCACTATCTCTGTTTTTCAAACAGGATGACATATCTCTTGGCTGGGTAAAGGGCACATCCAAAGAGGCTCTTCCTGAACCTCGCCAAGCAGTATGGTCTTGGTATTTGGCCGTCCAAGTAAGGTACTGAGCTACGTTTTTAAGCTCCCTGTTCTAATACGCAGAGTTCTGAGACCAAATCCTTTCACCTTTCCTTTTCACATTCTTCCCAAAAAGAGTCAGGATTTCTTCTTTTTTGCATTTTCTGGGATGTACACTGACCTAGAGTGTGCACCTTTCATAATGGTACTGCTGTGATCTGACAGAAAACTATATCTGACTTGCATATGTCAATTTTTTTTTGAGTGCTGATCGTGGCAAGATGCTTTCCAAGTATCAGGGAAAAGCACAGAGCTCAAGGTCCTGAAGGGCAGCATAGGGCATCAGGGGAATGAAAATTCCCTGGGGTCTGGGCTCTGCACTCTTCAGAGCTAGCTGCTGTATTGGACCATATGGAGATAGGTATAAATACCATCTCTGCGGGCACTTAGGCTCCACTCATCTCTGGAGTGCCAGATATAAATTATGAGAGTATCATTGTCAATAAAATCTGAACTGAAATCCCACTTTGGTCTTCACTGCTGCATCTGCTGGTTTGAGTGCACCTATTACCCTGCCAGAAAATTTGAAAGGGGAACCTGGCTTAGAACAAAAATGATAATGTATACTTACATAACGTTTAGGTCAGGGACAGCAGCTGTGGTGGTAAGGAAAGAGAAAACTAAGCACTGCAGAAATAAGAGAAGGTTGGAAAAAGTAGCTACTGAGGGTCAAGAGAAGTTCAGAACAGACAGAGTCTTTGAGCAAAGTGATTTCCAATAGGATAATTAATAAACATACCAGGAATTATTTAAGTGCAGGAGCAAACACAAAGTACTGCTATTGCCGTATGTGGCTCTGCTCTCCCATAACCTTCACTACTCAGGTAATTTAGCAGCCTACAGCTTATTCAGGGCAGAATTCTTCACTGATCATTACAGACTGAATGGCTCAAGGAAATGTTAGTGTACTAACAGGGACTGGTCCAGATGGATGCAGAAGGCCTAACCATGGTCAACTTAGCTGCCAGAAATGAAGGTGAACTGGAATATACACAGGTTCTATGGTGACACAGATTCACAGCCAGCTGTGGCCATAGGTCATGTCGTTGTTGATACAGGTCCAAAGCATCTCTTCACCCAGGAGAGATAAACTTAGAAAATAATTTACTTGAGATGCTTTTAGATTGCTTAAGAAAACTAAGTTCTTAGTGCCAACGTATAGGAATTGTCAAGGAAAAGAAAAAGAAGAAACAGTTGATAGCTGATTAGGAGATATCCGAGATACTACTTGCTGTGGTAGAAAAAAATTTCCCTAGATAATTTTTCTTGCTTTGACAGGGTAAATTTATTGGAAGACTTTACAGCTTATACAAGTGGGTGTGTGGGTCAAATCTATTTTTGCCAATCATGGAACATATATGTTTGAGCAGGCTTCACTTGAACAGGCAGAAATTCAGTCATTTTGCAGTGACATCAGATATCTTTGACCATTTTTTACCCCCAAAACACCAGGTGAGTGGAAAATTAGGGGAAAATCCCAGACTGATATCAGAATACTAAAAAGCCTTCAGAAAAAGGATATGTCAACAGATGCTACTTTTACTTAATGCACTACAATTGTAGGTCAACACTGAGAGAGCAGTTAGCACCTGCAAACACTGACAAATTGAGAATGTGAATGTTTATTTGTACAGTTGGAGGTGGTGCCAGATGAAAGGGGAAAGGGGAAAAGCGAACCGAAACAGCAAGGAGATTTGGTGTTCTGTGAGCTGCTGCCACTGCAGGAACAAGGCATAGAGGGCTGTTTGGGAATTTGGCTTCACAGTTATGGACCCAAGAAGATGGATTCACAGCTGTGAAATAAAGACACATGCTGCCAAGTTTTTGGGTTGCAAGGTGAAATTTTGATAGTGAAGAGTCAAAGTCGTAGGTAGTAGCTGAGAATGCTGAAACTGTTTTAAGATCCAGCAGCTTTGTGTGTCGGCTGGCATTTAGCGAGTGAGAGTGTCAAAGAGGTGCAAAGAAAACAGGATTTGAAACTAGGACTAGCTTTTTGTATAAACATGTACAGGAGATGCTGTTGAAGTCGTTACAGCTACCTTCTGCAAGTAACTTTGCTGGAAATGAAAAGTGATTGGTAGCATCTCTGAACCACATCACAGCAGCTCTAAGAGCTGTAGTGATACGTAGTATGTAGATTGTAGTAACAGACAAATAGAAAACTTGACAGATTTTAATGGTGGCCCCTGAGGAGGAGAGCTGAGAAAGTTAAGTGTAGGCATGAGCACACAGGCTCCATCAGAAGGGCAAAACACAGGGTCAGAGGGGAAAGGTTCATCATGTCATCACTGCTTTCTAACATGTAGCCACTTCCTGTTTCTTCTGAGAACGGTGAATAAGAAATGAACTTGAATTTGGGCAAAGCTTCAAGGTTTTTATTGAATTGTACATAACTAATAAACAAGATTACACTGTCAGCATTTTCATGGAAAATAGACTCAGTTAAACACAGCAACATACTTCTGCCTTTTGGATAGATGCTAATTTAGCATTTGTAAAACTCAAGGCCCCAGCAGAGCTGGAACGTCCTCCCAGCGACAGCTTAGAGGGCTCCTGCTGGGCAGCCTTTCTTTCCAACCGAGCTGTCAGCACCGACTCAGATATCATCAATGTTAACTCCAGCGCCGCACTGCTGGGACACAATGCCAGTGAAAGGAACTGAGATCAGGCTTTTAGAGCAGCAGTATCATCAGTGCCAGCCTATGGTGATGCCTCCGTGGAAGTGCAGAGCACTAATGCCAGAAATGGGACCAATAAATAGCAATGCAGGGAAACAAGTCAACATTCCTTTGTACATTAGCGTGCTCTTCTGCCTCTGCACCCCAGACCTATAGGATTAGCCTTGCAATGACATGCAAGTCTCTGTCTTAATAGTGTTTGGATTTCAGTTGATCAGTAGACATGGTGAAATTTGACAGTAAGATGCTCAGCTGCAACAGCAATAGCTCTTAATGCTATTTTTTTATATATATATATAGACTACATATTGGTACAATACAACTCAAAGAATCAATGGCCTAATGTAGCCATTTTTATGTGACAGGGTTAACCTCAAAATATTAATGCATAAACTATTTATTCTCCTCCAAACCATAGAAGTTACAAAGAATATTCTCTCTCCTTCCCATACACCTTTGTAATAAGACAATTAATTTTATTTCTTTAACTTAGGTGAATTAGCAGACTCTCCATGCCAGCTAGGAAATGGTTTCTCTCTTTCCTTGTTTCAGTTAACAGTGATGTGGAATGGAATCACTTTTTTCTCTAGCTTTTCAGATGGCATTTTCACATAGACCCCAGTAGTGAGACATCGTCTTCTCTTTATCTATAAAAATATGGGAAGACAGCAAAATAAACAAGTGATCACAGCATAATCACTGACCAGCACATTTTAGAGAAAACTGATGGATTTTCTGCCTTCACTGGGTAGAAAGTACTCTAGACACCTTTCCCTGTCACCTCTCTTTGTAGAAGATCTGTTGAGACCTTTTGAGGGATAATCAGAAGCTACAGGGGCCATTTAGGGAAAAAACAGAGTCCTGCAATTCATTTAGCCCTTTGAAGGTGCTCCTGCCGCAGAGTTCAGTGTTGGTTCAAAACTAGGAGTGTTCACACTGGACAGTTTCATTTAGCTTCTAGGGACAAAGGCAGATTGAAAAATATGGGACAGGGATACTGTTTGGTTTTAAGCTTTGGCATCAGGTTTATTTCTAAAAGACTATGAGTACTCCAGAACCCTGTGGAAAGAGGCATCCCAGGCTTACAACTCACATGCCTTTGTGCAGACATTTCTAGCTGTGAAGTTAAAAATGCTGTAAGTTACAACTCCCCTCATCACAAGAGGAAGCCTCTAAATTTGCTTTGCACAGAGGTGAATGGTGAGAAAAGGAAAAATCAAATTCTGGCATTTTGTATGAATCAGTTGTGAAATCAGAGTACACATGAAGACTGTTGCCTTTGATCCCAGAAGCATCCAAGACTCCAACCTATTCTAAGCATCCAAGACTCCAACCTGTTCTAAGCATCCAAGACTCTGACGTGTTATAAGCATCTGGACCTAAGCCAAGGCTCAGTCCAGCTGATGTAAGCTGACTGCTTTCTGGTACTCTGGCAACACAAATGAGCCACAAACAGATCTGAATGGCAACTCCAGCAAGTTCTCTTATTTTGCATTATTCTAACAGCATTGTACCAGTAAAAAGGCGCATCCCAGTGCATTTGTTCCCAGTGTTCTTCCCTGTTCTCATTTCTTTCTCCTTGTCCTCATTACACAAAGGGGTGCTATTAGCAGGATGGGGCTGAGTGGATGGGACTTACCGCTTTGCCCACAAGAATGGCCGAGATGATGATACTGTAAAGAAAAAATCCTGAGGCAGCAGCTCCTAATACCCAGAGATATATGGCAGGGTCTGGACAAGGTTCTGGATCTAAAACATATGATATCACACAAGTCATGTCACACACAAGCCTCATAAGGAAGCCCCTAGGGTCAATAAGTCGGCCTCCACACTGCTTTTCACTAGCACGTGCTATCCCAGGATACTACCAGGACTGAGCTCTGAGTCCCTGCCCACTCAACTTCCAATGAAAATAGACTTTATCTGTAGAAGAATATACACCTTACTCTCTGCTGTTTCTGCACTTACATATCTAACTGCCTAGACATACATATACGCTATTCGATATTGCTTATGCTGTCAAACATCCATACATTGCTAAATACATTGCAGGGCTATGAATATGCCTGCTTTAGGTGTGTGCAGGGAGACCTGAAAGGAACAAGAGCTAATCATGATTCTCAGATTGAATCAGTGTTCAGACTCACTTCTTACAAACAGAATGTTGAAGACCGTTGAGACACAATAGCAACCCCCTTAACCTGGGAATATCATGGTACTGTAAAGCTGCTTGGCTTACCAATCACATAGAGATGCGTCCCATTTCCCTTGTTCATAAAATAGGGTGGAGGGTACATCCGCTCCATCTTGCAGACATAAAGACCAGTATCATTAGCTTGCAGGCCAGTGAGGGTGAGGGTCACATTGTTTCGGCTAGGGCTAACATGACACTGAATGACCTCTTCCACACTGAACATTTTAAACTCCGTTGTGTAGGTTGAAGCACAAATCTCAGTGAACCGGTCCCCCGTCTGTTTAAGAAGAGTCACTCGAATTTCCTTTGCATTCCCAATGTGCTTGTATTTACACACCAAGCTGGCGACTCCTTGCCTGTTGGCCAGCACCATTGCTGGTTGAGTCACTTCCATTACTGCAAGGAAGTAAAGAGCATGACAGTAAGCAAAGTGTCAAGAAATTATCTGCATTGGCTTACTTGAAACGTGCACAATAGGAATGGAGTCCTACCACCTCCTATTATCCATGGGTAATTCCTAGAAATGCTGCTAAATCCTTCCAAAAAAAGGACTCCAAGACGACAATTCACATAGGCACTGCATTAATATACTTTAAAAAGCTCAAGAAGTGCTTTGATTACTATGAATGATATTATAAATCTCGGCAATTACTTGTTGCTTAAATAGTAGCTCATTTGGCCCACTTACTGGAGTAATGGAACCTACATGCTTCAGTTCCCCTCAACACAAACTTTTTAATTTACGTAAGAAAGCAAAAAAATAGACTTCAAATGGTAAAGCTGAAATCTGGAACTTAAAATTAGCCATTTAAACCACAATTTCTGCCTGGTAGAAATACGCATGTTGACACTTAGAAACAAACAAGTTGACATCCTGTATGGAACATGGAACAGAACCATTAGGGTAACAGTAAAACTGAATGGAAAACCTGTCTGCCTATTTTTGTTTCTGATCTTTTTGCTCCTCATTTTCAACCAGCTATTCCCAAGCCACAGTAAAGCAACAGTATATATCCCAAGCCACAGTATAGCAAAAGACAGCAAAGCCTGATAAAAATACTGAAAAAAATCATTACAAATCTTAAAGGAAAACTAGTGTACCATGTACATCCCCACTGTCTGCTTTTTACAATTTCTGTACTCTATCCTACTACACAATGGGCAGGTACTGACTTCTGCTTTAATAAGCTGTGAAGACTCAGTATTATTTGTTCAATTTCATTTTATATCAGTCCATTTTGGGGCAGGGCTTATTTTCTTCAGCTCCGCAATGCAAGAATTCGGAACAGAATTTCTGCATCCATTCAAACCTCTGTATCCACATTATCAGCTGCCAACAATTTCACAGGGCCCGGTTTGTCAAAATCTTTCTTCCTTCTTGAGCGACTCTGAATCCTGCCCAGCCTCTCTACAGATGCTACTGCTCTAAAGTCTGTGTCTGGTTTTCCAGATACCTAGCGGTGCCCCAAGACCTTGTTCTCAGACTGTCCTATGGAGGGGTCCCATGTCATCTCCCTCTCCCTGTTGTACCCAGACCACCTCCTGCAAAGATGTGAAACTGAGAAAATGTAGACACCCCCAGCTACCTTGCCTCCTTCATCTACCCACCTTCAGCAATGGCAGTGGCTGTGCAGAGAAAGCCCACGGTGACCAATATTGAGAGCATTTCTGCGCTGTGACAGATGCTGAAGGGCCTGAAGGTGGCTGATGCCTTCCGACTTTAAGACAAACTGGAACTCTCAGGACTGGAAAAAAGATGACACCTTTCAGGATACTGAATCTTCGAAATGTTTGAACCCACACAGAGTCAGTGTGTATATATATAGCTTTGATCCCAGATGCTGTACCTGAAAGTAATATGAAGCTTTGTTTTGGTTTTACGAGAAAGGAAGTAGTGGGTTTGATTAGTACGTGCACAGTTAACCTCAAACAGCATGAACAAAAACAACTATTCAGCAGATGGAAAATATATATTCAATCTGAAACTGCCATCCATTCTGCTTTAAGAATTGGGGGAGGAAAGGTAATCATCCAGTAGAGCAGTTCAGGCTCTTTGGTGCTGCCAGCTTGCACAATTATAGCACTTAATATTTTAGCAATCATCAGGTATTTCCTACTAGGACAACACGCAGAGGACTATACTTCTGCCTAATGTGACACAGTGAATCAGTGCAAGCTAACTTTTTTATGGAGGACTTCCCTCCGCCCCCAATTTCTTTGTTGCTTTAGTGTTAGTGCTTTTCATGTTTAAAGATTGCTGTCCCCTTCAAAACATTGATTATGCTTGCAATGACTTAATCGTTTCTTCTCAACAATGTGACTTGAATCATAACCCAGCTTTCCTGTTTCCAAGAAAACCTAGATAGATAATTTTAGGTTTATAGCTAGTGACTTCCACATCTATACAGTACTTTCCCTACCTATGGACTTTACTGTCTAAGTACCGTGAGATCAACAGATGTTTTAGGGACAAACTTTTTAGCAGGCCCTGTTGCAATAGAACAGGGGATAACAGTTTTAAACTAAAAGAGAGTAGATTTAGACTAGATATAAGAGAGAAATTTTTCACAACGATGGTGGTGAAACACTGGCACAGGTTGCCCAGAGAGGTGGTAGATGCCCCATTCCAGGTCAGGTTGGACAGGGCTCTGCACAACCTACTCTAGTTGAAGATGTCCCTGCTCACTGCAGGGGGGTTGGACTAGATGACCTTTAAAGGTCCCTTCCAACCCAAACTGTTCTATGATTCTATAACAGATGAAAAGAACTGCAGAAACTTTGATTATTGCTTTCTCTGCTTAGATTGCAAATCTCAGTGAAACAGTTTTCACCCATTGGCCTTTTAAAAGTCGTGTAAGGTCTGAAAATAGTTTTGCTTTTTTCTGTGATAGACTGTCATATCCATGAATCATTGCCTAAAGAATTTCATAAAAATGAAGTTACACTTCAGTTAGACTGAAGGCCATAATTCTTTTTTTTACCACACTTTGAGAAGTTCTTTTAGAAGGTGGTTCATCATTTATATATGTAGATCTAGTAGATTGCAAAGACCTACTTTTGGACTGTGACCTAGGAAAACTAACACCATTAGCTCTTGAGCGGTAGCCTGCCCAATCCAAAGACACAGGATAAATATTTGATCTTGAAATCACATAAATACCTAAAGGTATAACTAAATTTACTGCTTCCTTACTTAGGTGATGCAACAATTGTAATGACAGATTCATAGTCAGCTTGATCTTAACCAGCTTTCAAAACAGAACTGATGATAAATAAAAATACAGCCATGGGAAAATTAAAAACTGCACCCTAATACTGAGTCAGGCCCATATTGTATTACTGGTTAGACAAGCTTAAATCAATTTTAATATTAAATTTAATATTAAATAAATGCTATTGCAACATCACATACGAGAATATCAGTAAGATTTATCGCATCGAATTACCAGGTTATGCCTGACGAAATTAACCAAATTACCTGTCCTATGTATCTTTTGGGCTTGGATTTTGTGTGCGGTTAAACAAATGATGCATTTGAGCCTCATCAACTATAATGTCATCTCCTGATAATTGATTGAGACTGCAAATTGATGGTGCATTTAACCACTAAATGCTTGCAAAGGGTTGGCATGTAAAAGTCAGTGCTCACTGTCCCACATATCCACAGTATCTTATGCAGACAGAGGGAGAAGCAGTGCGCTGGAGCTGCTCCCTCTGGCAGTTGAGTCTGCTCTGGCAAACGTTGTGTTTCCAGGTGTACTCACCTTGTCTTCTGGCTGTTTTGTTCTCAAGGGTGCCTTTTCAGATTGTCCACTTTTTACTGTTTACCCTTGTTTCTCCTTAAAAACCTCACATTATGATGACTGCTCTTCTAAGTAAGGCACAATAAGTCTTCCTGTGGAGTCTCTTGAAGTTGTCTTTGTCTTCACAGCCAGGGCAGCCTGAGGTGAACCCAGAGTATCTCCCTTGCAATGGGTAGAGATCACCTTGCCATGGTGCCCTCTATCCTTGCTAATCAGACTTTGGATCTTGAGTTAACATATGCAGATATAAGATGGATGATGCAGTAAAATAGAGATCTTGTTCCAAATAAGATCTCTCCTTTACCACTCCCATCCTTCCCCACTCAGTTATGGCATGAGACAAGGTATTGGTAAATTAATGAGTTTCCCCCTAAAATAAGACCTGCAAGAATTGCTGGAGATGCCTTTTGTCTGTGCTGTGCGCCTCTTCTGACTATTCTTTAGCTGATGAAGAGTCTCTGGACTCCTGCTTGGTCCACCTTCCCTGTATATCACAGCCATGCTTGGTGGGCTACAGCCATAGGACCTATCTTACCTAGTTACTATGCCTTCTTGTCTATGTATTCTGGTATCTTCCTGCCCTGACTTCCTCATCTTGAGAACGTTTTTTCTTCCACCCTTTCCTGATAACTGGAACTTGAAACATGGCCTAGGGCCAGGGCAAGGGAATGGGTGAAGGAAGAGCCCTCCTTCTGACTTTGAGATTCAGAAGGTCTTTCAGGATGGAAGTCTACAGCAGCCTGTACTTTGCACTTGCCATGTCCAAAAGCTCAGTGCAAGATAAATCTTCCCTTTAATACATGTACTTATATTATAGTACGCTTTGTTCTTAGGGGTAATATTAATCCCCAGGTCACAGGAAACCTTTATACTCTACATGTGCTACCATAGCAAAGTGTCAGAGCAGGGGAGGGGATTGAGGGTCTTGCAGAGCAAATCTGCAAAGCCTTAAACTGAGGAATCAGCTTAGCAGTGGTTCAGGTCTCATGGCCTCTTTGAACTTAGCTCAGAGAGGGACACGCAATTTACACTGAACACTGGACTACACTACTGTGATTAGTCAGATTGCTAGTAAGTTAAATAACTAGGTTTCTCGAGTAAGTTTCTTTCTCATTTTGGGTTAATCGCTCACATTTTAGTGATTTCAATTGCTTTTCTTCATTGAACACTTGTTAGGGCAAACCTTCCTGCTG
>NW_010565789.1:23041-35065 GCF_000687285.1 Phaethon lepturus
CCCATTGCAAAATGTTACTATTCACAAAATTATTTTCAATGTTTAAAGCCTGTCTCATGCTGCCCATGTTTTTTTCTTCTGTGACAGGAACTTGCTTGGTGAATTGCTTGAGGTGTAATGGGGAGAAGAGAAGCTTATCATTTGCATAAGTATCTGGTTTCAGGATATTTTGTTAAACTCAGAATCTGAAATCATGTCTTACTATGTTAAACAGTTCACGTTTTTACCATGTTAGTTTGCCACAAACCTATTGGGGTTTTGAAATGCACTGTCATTTGAAAAAAAAATCCAGACCTCTAAGTGGTATGGCTGAAGAAAAAATCTTTTCTACAAAACAGTAGGTAAAGAGAAAAGGAAATAACACAGTGACTGGAAAAATATTGTTTCATTACCATTAAAGGCGTGAAACGTGATTAGTGTAAGTTAAGGCCTAGATATGACCAAGTTTGGTGGATCAGTCTTGGTTCCTGAAGGAACCACAATTCACATTACAACACCACTGATTTTTAAGTCTCTCAGAAATGTGGCCTTTCTGTCAGCTTCTAACTTGGACTTAACAGATGCTGCTTTCTAGTCCTAAGCCTGTGCCCTCACTCCAGCTTCAGCAGAGGCAAGGACAGCACTAGCTGAGGAATTCTCCATCCTGTACTTCTCAGGGCACATGGGGTTGATCTTCTTGTGCATTTCTGCTGACCAGGTCCAGAAGGATTTGAGGTGTGGGTGAATGTGTGAGACTTTTTCTTTGTGCTAAAATTGTTGGTATTTCCTTTTTAGAGTCTAGGCTTTGTTTCTCCTCCTGTAAAGTTAATTATATCCAACAGGCATTCCTGAAATACAGGGCATCTACGGTTATCTAACATAGATGGAAAATTGCCTCCTAACTTTTCATGCTAAGGGTTCTCAGTTAGCCTTGAAGGTCTGCATTGTACCCCTTATCTGGTTGGGTTTGCTACATGTTATTTGTAATAGTCCATACATGTCCCAGTAGCAACCAGGACCCCTGTCTGTGCGAATGGATTGCCCCCTCCCCATGCCCTATGCAGCTTACAGTCAAAATGTAAGATCTGAGACTGTGTGGAAAGAGATACAGACAGAAGTAAGAGGAAATAAGGACTGAGAAGCAACACAGACCAAAGGTCTTTACAGACCAGCTTCCTTACTCTTCTCCAGTTTCCTGTAAGGGGCTGTGGCAAGGGAGAGATATTAGGAGGAATTTGAACACAGACCCTGAAGTATCTTGGCAGCTGTTTAAGGGCTTACCTTTAAGGAAGGAGCTTTCCAAAGCAGAGCACCACAAATCTTTTGTTAATAGGCCAGTCACTTGGGAGTGAACACAGAATAAAGCAGGCACCTTCGTCCCAGAGTAAACACTGAAAGCTAGTCTGTTTTCAGGAATTAGCAAAAAAGAACAAAAGGAACCCCCTGAGTCTAAAAATAAAACAGTTAAGTATAACCTGTGACAAGCTGCAGCTGTGGAGACATGAAGGAATACTGGAGAAACATTTTACTTCTGCTTCTGTTTATTTGTTAAAGCATTGAAACATTGCAAAAAGGAAAACAGTAAAAGGTAGCTATATTTCTGATAGTCTCTGGCTCTGACAGTACAGCAGTTTGCATTTAACGAGGGACAGAAGAATAAATCATTATAAAGCTTTGCTGAAGACATGTGAGGACTGCTCCTCAAAAATGAGACGCATAAGAATTTTTAAAGCGTACAGACAAGGAGTGTAATTCACGTGTGGTATGTAGCGTAAGAGCCTACTTGCAGTTTTCACAGGGCTAATCAAGATCCTGATTTTTTTTTTAGATTTTTTTTATGGCATTTCAAACTACAAGAACAAAACAGGACTCATGGAAAACCTAGAATTAAGCCTTTATATTTAACATTTATAAAGCAAAGGACTGAAAGAAGTTTACATAAAGGAGGTAGTGCTCCAGCTCAGTGGACATACAGAGAATTCAAATGTTTGAAAGACAGGAGACCTGACAAGGAAAGGCATTTTCCTAAGCTCACAGTGGGAAGTTCTGTTCAAACTGAAGGGACGGCACAGAGCACATTCTAAAGCTCCTCTTTGAATTGATGATAAGTGGGTAATGAAGATCAGTTTTGTTCACCAGTCAAAGTCTGGAGGCCATTTCTGAAGGGTGCGTGAGAGTTGATAGTTAGAATGGGATAGGCTGGAAAGTGAAATGAAATTAAATGAAGGAAGGAAACTTAGTAATATAGCAGAAGGGGGAAGCTAACGAACAGAGAAGGACAAGGTGTTCAAATTAACAGATTCACAGTAATATTTTGAATACATAGTGGTGAGCCAAAGTTTGTCAAGGCCAGAGAAAAGAATGTTTCAGCAGTTGAGGTGAATAATGATCATGGGCTAAGGATTCTAAAGGTATTTTGTCACATTCAACCACATGTGCACCCAGTCTGATTTGCCTGTGCAGGGACTGGGTCTCAGAACTACAGCACAGGTATGCATCTCTTCCCAGGGGCCCACCGAGTCTGGGCACAGAAGCCTTGGACATCTTAGGGAAACAGCTTCTGTGTGGAAATCTCAGAGGGCTCCTGATGAGATGGATCTAGAGAAATGAGAATAGCAAGATGGAAAAGGATGTTTTGGGCAGAAATATGAGTCGCTGGATCAGTGATTGGTATATGCTTCCAGTGCTTTCAGATGTCACTGTTAGGCTGTGAATGAAGCATATTCCCAGACAAAACCTGCCCAGATGCCACTTCTGAATGAAAACACATTTTAGTAAAGACCAGATAGTGCACCACCTGTATCCCTGTCAATAATGCTCTTTAAAATTTGCATGACAGAGCAAGAAACACAGCACTGAGCGATGGGGACCACTTCAGAATCCCTCCTTTCTTCTTCCCACATCTTGTCCTTGCCTCTTTCCTTGCAAATTTATCTACAAAAAGCATGGAATGAATAATTCAGAGCTTGTCAGAGAATCTGTTCCTGGGAATTATGCCCTGATGTGTGGAAGTGATATGCTTGATCAGTTTGCCTTTGGTACACGGGCCACGACATGTTACTGGAAGTTTACAGTGATGTGTGCAAAGCTTGTGAGTTTGCATTAGAATATGCCTTAAATCATAGGCTGGAGGCTCTGGAAGACAAAGATAAGCAATTTCTGGCAGAGGGGTGTAGAATAAATCCCAGACTTTGCAAGAATCTTCTTGTTCTTGAAGTGTAGCAGTTGCAAAAAAAATTGTCACACCATAACCCAGACCTCTCTGCAAATGGGATGCTGTAGCCAAGCACTGGGTTTGTGGCTGGCATCATGTGAGTCAGCAAACTAAAAGCAGGTCCTATATCTTCCAAAAATGTATCAGCTGCAGGTTTTATTGTTCAACCCACTCTTCACCACAGAATCTGATCTCATGTACAAAGCCTTACTCGTGCATTAGTGATAACTCAAACTCCCTTTTTCTTCCCTAGTTTACAAAGTATTTGAAACCACATTTCTAGGACTTAGCAATTCCCCTTTCCTGAAGTCCCTACCAGGGCTAAGTATGAAAACAAAACCCTGAAATGACAGAGAGGCCAGATGTGCAAGGGGAGGCTGAGTCCTTCATTAGCCAAAGCAATAGTTTGAAAAAGCCGACTACCTCTCTGTTTGGGAGCTCTATCTTACTATACCTGTTTACTGACAGATGTTACAACTCCCTCCAAGCTTTATCTTTCTTGTATTCTTAGACAATCACATCTCTAGCAACTCTAAGAATATTAACTTGAACGTGTCAGAGTGGCCAGCTTGCTCTCCTGGTTATTGGAGTTGAGCACTGATCAGTGCCTGCTATAAAGCCTTTGACTGCAGTGAGCGTCTAACTAACACACTACTTCACAGCTCCAGCTGCCTCCTCCCACTATCATCATGTGAAAACCCAGCTAGGGAATCCTACATTTTAAAATTCAGATCCAGCATCCAAAAGAGTTCCTAATGTTTTGGCCACAGGGATAATGGATACCAGAAAGTATGGTAGTGGGCAGTTTGGTTGGCATGTGTGCTAGAGATGAAGGGGAGAATCAAGAAGGTTTGCAAATATGTTTCAGGGTGGGGGCAGGGAAGATTATAGAATAGGGCTGCAAAGTCAGTAAGAGGGGCTAAAAAGGAGGATGGGCTTGTGGGTAACACACCACTTGGGGAATTTTTCTTTCTTTTAGATAGCAGTGAGATTATATCTGGTGCATGCAAAGAAAACAAATGTGTTGGATGGGGTCCAATGAAAATCAAGCCCTATGCAAAATGGAAGGAAATGTTTTGAATTTTATAATTTTGATGAAATGTTGAAGGAAAAGGGGAAATTTTTGAGAAAATGCATGTACATCTTTTCCTAAAGCTTTTTTCAAGCCCCCACCACCAACATTTTTCATTTTTAAATTATCAGATCTTTTGCAAAGAAAACAAAGTTGTCTTACACACTGGCAAAATGTAATTTTGTCTTTTTTTCTGCCTAGAACCAGTACTGGGTGAAATGAGAAAAATGTGAAGGGAACCCTTTGCAGCAAGAACTGCAGTTAAGCAGAACTTTCTTGAGAAAGTTTCACTTCCTAAGGTTTTTTGCTATGTTTGCTCATTTAAATGGCCATTATATTAACCTACTTTTTATGATTTTCAAATGTCAGCAACCAGCTTGGGTCTTGTAAAAGAAAAAGTATAATGCAGAAGGCCTGCTTCTCATTACTCTAAGGACCTAACTGCATCGACAAATTTTGCTGCCACAGCCTTGTAAGTGGTGTTGCTGCAATATTACTTGCCTGATAGATCAGCTTCTGTTGGGGTATTGCCAGAGGTCAAGAGTCAGTGAAAACACATGGTATTTCTGTACCAAGGTCTTTGGGCTAGAGGGGCTAGGCAGGACTCGGTCTCCCTTCATTCCCATTCCTCCATTCCTTCAATAGCTACGAAACTACAGCACTGCCCGTTCCTGACTTGAAGGGATTTAACTACAAAAGCTATAAGAGTGCTTTTGTTGTTGCTTTTTTAATACTGCACCCTGAAATAGAGTAATCTCATTTGCAAGCTATTTAATAGTAGACTGTGTATTAGGTCATAACACACTGAGCTGGCGAATGCAGGCTCTGGAGAGAGTGCAGCTATAATTTCTGTCTGTGACTTTGCAGTGGCTGATTAATGTTTTGTTGAGTTCCTGAGCTGCTGAGGAGCTGGAGACATGTGGAGCTGCAGGGTCTGGAGCCTTGAGAAGTTTGGGTTTGCATTATAAACTGTCAAGCCTGGGAATGGGGCTTTTGTTTTTTAAAAGAACTTCTGCAGCCAAAAGTTCAGGATAGGAGATATGAGTATATTTCAGGAGCTTGGCCACTATGATCATTAAAAGGATATTTTAATGATCATGCAAAGATAAAAATCTTGATAAAGATCATGCAAAGAATATTCTTTAATATCAAGAAAAAAAAACCTCAGAATTTCCAATGAAATAGTTCTCAATGTTTTTCAGATTAAATTATTTGCTTTTCTTGTTCAGAGCAACATTTTCTTTCAAAATCCCTGTTATTTTTAAGTATTCAAACCATATTTAAATATTCAACATAAAAATGAAGCATTAAAATTTTTTAGGAACAAATGTCTCATTTGAAGCCTCCAAATTATTAATTGTTTTACTTTTTAATTCACAAAAAAAATGAATTTTCCTTTCAGTCTGATTGAAATGAGTCCTCTTCACTTTCCAAATTTGCCAACGGAACAAAATTAATTATTCATCAAGTTCCAATGAACACCCTTCATAAAACTTCTGAATTATGCAAACTAATCACCTTCTGGGAAATAGGTATAGATCATTTTATGGTACAAGCTTGCAGTGTGACTCAATGCCTCTTCACTTGCACACTATAACCCTCCTCACTCATCTGATTATTCAGCCTTTTGCCTTGTCTATGGTTTTCAGTTCATTTCCCCCCCACTGCCACCATTGATCTTCTCTAGTTTTCATTTGCTTACAACAAAATATTCTTTATCTTTCAAGACATCAAATGCTTGAAATGTGAGGAAAATGCAGCTGGGAGGACAGAAATGGTTAAACGACTTGGCTCATGAAGTTACACATAAAACTTGTTGCTGCTCTGATGGTGTCAGCAGAAAGGGTGAGGAGCCTCCATGGCACCCACGGCACCCGCAGGACGCACGAGCACAGGGACAGCGCGGATGGCAAGCCCGGCCTGCCGGCTGCTCTTGTGAACATTTCTAGCAGAGCGGGCATTCTTGTTTGGCACAGGGAGGAAGGGATCCTCCTCACAGGTTGCAGGCGGACCTCTAGGGAAAACAAACACTGAGAAACACAACAGAAATAAGACACAGAAGCTCAAATTGAGGGGCCAGAACCAGAGGAGGGAAAGGAAGAAGCTTTGATCTCCTCCCCTCTTGCAGCCACCCCATTCTCTTCATTTCCCCCTTCTCTGTGCCCTGTGACTGCAGATGCTGCAGGAGCGAGCGTGATGGGAAGCAAAGGCTGCCAGCCTCCTCCTCACAGTCAGCCAACGCTCTCCTGAAGTGAATCACAGCCTCTCCCTCCCCGGCAGCCTCTCTGAAGCAGGACCCCAGCCTTATTCACCCACGTACTACCAGGCCCTTCAGCTGACCTTAAAGATGAACACACCTGCGTCTTGCTTTTAGTATTGCTGCTTGCAATTTGCACCAGACATGTTGTGTTCTCTCTCCTGTGCTTCTCGCTCATGCACAGGGCTGGCAGGGCCCCGGCTGGTGTCCTGGGTGCCCCAGATGAGCGCCCATCCTTCTCTTTGCACTAAAATGGACAGCAGCCACATGCACACCTTGTGCATTGTAATCTATTTGCTCTGTACTTTCAGGGATTAACTACATTTTTAATTAACCTGCATGTGCTGTTCTTGGGATCCACTTTGTTATCTTCATTAAGTGTCTATAGTTTCTTTGAGGCTTTTGCCTAGTAACCTGGTTTAATAGCAAATGTCATAATGGCCACAGCTAGAGTTTGTACACTCCAAACTGCATAAATGCCTGCCATAGTTGTTTGCGTAATTATTGGCCATTTTTATCCCTTGATAACTGGAAGTTTTCTACAAGAGTGGCTGCCTACAGCGACCATCATTCATTTGGGAGGAAAGGGAGTGCAGATACCAAGGTATTTTTTTATCAAGGACAGATTGGTTATTTAACCCCAGTGCCACCAAGAGCTCCTTGCAGAGCAGGCAAGAGAAGGGCTTAGCTGATGGCACCTTATCTTCTGAGCTGTTTGTGCTCATTTCAGGGACATTGTAAAGCCCAGACAATCAACATGACTTTGTGGGAAATCAAGTTTCATGTGGCTTGACTTTTGGTGAAGACATGACGAAAAGTTCATCCTTGTGCTCTTCAGCTGCAGGCTGCAAGCAGCTCTAACTGGCATTGGCAATCATCAGCCTCCAAGAGGAAATTCTCCTTAGGGAGCAGCACTGTTTACCAACAACAGGGCCACCTCTGCTGTTACACTGTGGGCACACGTTCATTGTAGGCACTGCTGTGCTGCTTTTGAGCTGCTAAAAGATGCCTGTTGTGACAGCAACCTCACACAAGGCAGTACTAAGCCTTCCCTGCTGAGGGAGGACTCGCCTGCAGTGAGTCTAAGTTAGGTGTGTGCCACTTCCAGGGCTCAGTTCTTAATCTCTTAAGCTAAAGCGGCTGTCACCCTCCCACCTTAGCATTTCCCTCCGGCAGGCCAAAACTGCCATCTTGTAATCTATTAAACCTGCAGGGTTTTACTGTATTTATTACTGTATCTGTGTGAGAAGACACTGCACAATGCCTGAATTATCTCATAACACAGAGAAGGAAGAGCCCTGTCTTGCAGGTGTGATTTCACCAACAGCCTGACCCCATGGAAGAGCAACTGCTACCAAAATGGGCAGGATCATTCCCCACCTCCCAAAATCCCTAGCCCTGCAGCTCTCCCTCCATTGCAGCAGCACTAGTCCTTGTGCAGCTGTGCAAGCTAAATCCTTTCCCTGCTCCAGTTCATCTCACAACCAAATGAATCCCAGTGCCAGCACAAGGGGCAACAACACCGGGTGTTGGAGCTGGAGGCCAGAGGGGCAGTCTGGATGACGCTGCCTTTTCTTGTTGACGCTGACTGAGATCAGGTAAAGCAGACCATGAAAACATCCTAAAATACTACTTGGCATGAAACTCTCCTGACGGTTAAGACAGGGCTGGAGAATTCCTCAAGGCTTTCTCTTCAACCATGTACATTTTTTTTGTGTTTAAATCTTTCTGCATCTTGACTCTCCAGCACACCATATATAGTACATTTAATGTACAGTGAAGATAATTAAATCCTAAACATGTGATCTGTGATACGGCTGAGCTTGTGAGCAATGACAGCTCAGGGAATAAATCAACAGAATGAATCTTTGAAATTGAAATTTATTTCTGCACAGTTACCTGGTGAGGCACTTGAGGTTTACTCAGCTTTGACCTCAAGCAATGACTGCAATAGTAAAGTCTATGGAAATGCCACATTTTCTCTGATAGAAAGGGTTGAAGGAGGGGCTGATTGAATGATTGCTTTGAGAAATATTAGAAATATTGAATTTGGGCAGGGGAATGTCTTCCAGAGGCAGATACACACAGTTCACTCCAGAGACAGACAGGCATGGCAAGTGAATGTGATGGGGTTGAAGCAGGGATGAGGTCTCCAAAGGATAAGGCAAATCTGGGCATGTTGGGGACCTCAGGGTGAGCTCAGGGAAAAGGAGTCCTGGGTGCCCAGAATTTCACTGCAGCTCTCTGTGTTTGTAAGGTAAATCCTCCTGGGTCAGTCACAGACATAGGAATAAGGGAGATGTGAGGAACCCTGCTACGTGCCTGTGTGAGCAGCAGACACTGCTTTGGGTGTTTGCCATAAGGTACTTGCTTCTGGAATGAATGGCTCTGGGCTGCAGGAATACCCTGGCTGCACCCACATGCGTTCTCCAGCAGCTGTGCCTGCGTGTTTTAAGGTATTTAAATTCAAAGATCAAGTGTTACCTACCAGCTCGCTGTGCTGGCAGGAGGGGAGTCAGCCATTACCCCTGGGCAGGGATGAGTTGGCAGGTGCCCTCACCAAAGGGCCCCACACATGTGGAGCAAGGACGTTCCAGTACCAGCTCCAGTTAAGCAGTTTGGGTGCAGCCACCCGGCTTTGCAGGCTGAGAGGAATTCCCAGGCATGTTCCTGGACCCATCTGATTTACTAACAGACACAAGTCATACTGTCCAAAGCAAGATTTAGCCCCAGGAAAACGGTGCAAAGGGAACCTTTTTTACAAGCTTTCTGAGCAGATGTTCCTGTAACTCTGGCGTTTGGCACCCTGAGGCTTTATAACTCACGAGGTTCTCCCCTTCTGGGAAGAACATACCTTTTACATTAAAGAGTAGGCCTCAAATCTTAAAAGCATTGCTAGATTTCCCTCTCCCCTCCCCTGAAATACACCCACATATACATGCTTCACATTTATGGTGTGGTCATCCTCACCATTGCCTTAGGCATAGGTTTTGTAATCTCGTATCTGGTCCTTGTAAACAGGGCTGTGGTTGCCACTGTAACAAGAAACAACAGTTGCTGACCGCTGTAGCTTGCCAGCCTGAAAGACTGAGGAAACTAAAAGGAGGTGGTGAATCTCAGTTTAATTTCTCTAAATTCAGCATCCCCCCCCAAATATTTAAATATAGCCAATTAGGTGAAGACTCTGCTATAAATGGATAACAAAAAATTAAGTCAAAAACAAGTAAAAAAGCAGCTGAGTACACAATGATATTCTCATCAGACCTCCTTGATAGATGGGCAGGGCAATATATATCCTTTTGCCTTTCCCCTTTGGCAAGAATGTTATGTGTTATCATGTGGTGTATTCTTAGAAAAGCATCTGCCATACCTTCCTGAAGAATTCATTTCTCACAAGCCCTCCCCCTTTTCAGTTTGAGAGCTGTGGGTTTGTACAAAGCGTCACTGTAAAACAGGTCTACCACAGCCAAATGTCACTTGGCATACTGTATTCTCAGAACCAGCACTACCACGCCCCAGGCAGGAATGATGAAATGCTGGGGCATGAGCATGAGCCAAGTCTTTCTTTTCGTACCCTCCTCAACACTGCTGGTCTTTGCTTTAATGCTGAATGGATGTGTAGCACAGCTGGGTCTCCCTGTCAGATGTCCTCAAGATGGGAACATGTGCCCTGCTTTTTCTACTCCACATTGCTCGTGGGTGTGCCAGGCAGACCACAGCTGAGAGCTCGGTGCCCTTCTGCAGGTGACAGACCCATTTGCACTGAGATCTGGTTGCACAGATTCGCAGCGCCCCAGATAAGGCACACAGGGCACATTATGGCAGGCACTGCATGAGCTAAGGAAAAGACGGTATCAGTACCACAGGGGTCCAGTCCAGAGCTTGAACAAATCCAGTCCTTCAAGTTCATTCCTCACTGCGCAGTCACTACAGCACCATTCCCCAGTCAGCAGGAGAGGCATTGCAGGTGTAGCATCCTGGCAGCTGTTCTGGTGGGAGCACTGCACAGGAAAAAAAACCAGTGGAGGTCTTTTGGATGTGTTTGTGCAGAGCCTAATTCTAGGTATCTAAAGCCTTCTAGGAAGGAAGAAATTTTTGACGATGAGGGTGGTGAAACCCTGGCACAGGCTGCCCAGAGAGGTGGTAGATGCCCCATCCCTGGAAACATCCCAGGTCAGGTTGGATGGGGCTCTGAGCAACCTGATCTAGTTGAAGATGTCCCTGCTCACTGCAGGGGGGTTGGACTAGATGACCTTTAAAGGTCCCCTCCAACTCAAACTATTCTATGATTCTGTGATGCTAATTCTCCTGCCAGGGAACATTTCATCATCACCACACATTGCTGGGTGCTGTTACCATCATAACTCTTACGGGGCTGAAGAAGTATCACTGCATGTGCATGTCAGGGGAGAAGCCCAACGTTTAGTAGTAGTTTGTGAGCTTATGGGGAATGTGGGGAATATTTCCTGCTCTCCTGGGATGGAGTCATACTTTGTCTTGCACAGGTTTAAACTGGGAAACACAAGTTTAAGCCAGAAATCCTGACTAGATCAAGCAAAGCTTGTTCCTGGGTTTTGTACCATCGAGCTTTGTTTACCGACTGAGGCAAGTGAGCACTATGTAGTGAACAGAGTTGTGAGAACTGCAGTGAACCTCCTGGAGCCTCCAGTTCCCTCATTTTGCCTTCATAGAGAGAAAGAATCAAGAGCCAGGCCCCCGACCTTTTTCTCCCCTCCCCACATCCTCTCATGTGGGAACTGTCCCAGCCAGGCCTGGGAGACCTCTGGTGCTCAGCCCTGAAAGCCACTGCTTGCAGGAACATTTGTTACTTTCGGAAATGCATTAAATTCTTCAGGACTCTGGGGAGAGGACGAACAGGATCTCAGCAGAAGAGGCACCTCCAAACTCTTTTTCCCACATCCAGTTTTCCGAGGCTGAGCTCACAAACTGCCCACGCTGAACAGAGGACTGCAGCCGGTTGTGCGTAGCAGCACACCGGAGTAGGTGGTTTGCCGGCAGGGATGCAGCTTGTGTCTCTCCTTCTTGCAGCAGTGCAGTTAGGTGCATGGCCCAAAACCGAGGTGAAGCACATCCCAAAATCTGTGGGGCGCTGCTAGTTACCTCCCTGCTGCAGGTGGAGAAACACCGCTCATTGAGGTACCAGGAACTGCCACCTTACCTAGCTGCGCCCGCCTGCCCCCCAACTCGTTGTGGCAGAAGGGGCTGTGGATCTGTGTGAGCGTGAGGAGAGTCAGGACGTGGCCCTTGGCTACGCGCGGCCTTAGGGGAAGGGGTGTGCATTGCGGAAGGGGTGTACAGGAGTAAGGGTGTGTATCGGGGACGGGGCGTGCAGGGGGAAGGGGTGTGCAGGCGGAAGGGTGGTGCGGGGGAAAGGTGCGCGCTGGGACTCTGCAAAGCCGGTTGCTGCGAAAGGGCGTTTCACTGCCTGCTCCAGCCGGCCTGAGAAGGGCGGAGGCAGGAGGGGACCTGCCCAGCGGTACG
>NW_010565790.1:0-5518 GCF_000687285.1 Phaethon lepturus
AGGAGTCTTTTTGAAGGTCTTCTCTGAATGGTATTGTATGAAGGAGTGTTAAGAAAGAAAATTTCACCAGTCTTTTCCTTGTGGTGGCAAGTTTTCTGACACAACTGCAACATTTCCAGTGGATGGAGCATCATGTCACAGAGATGGAGGATAGGGTGAGGGGAGAGAAAATATTATTACAGACCATTGAAGGTCTTTGTGATGGTTAGATGTCTGAGTTCAGGTAAATTTTCTATTCAGAAGTGATGAAGCGATAATGCCGTTAAAATCACCACCAAAAAATCTGTTGCTGAAACCTTCATATGTTAGCATAAACATATATGGCCATAATGTTATATATGTTGCAAACACATTTAGGAAAAGTCATAACTTAAAAATAGCAGTGAAGTTTAACATCAGCTTTTCTGTTAATATTTTGGTATCTGTGTTGTAGCAGTCCTCCACGGTCCAAATTATGTTGCAGCCCATCCAGGGAAGTTGAATATTAAATGGTGTTGCTTGGTCCCATTTCTTCACTGGGTGTTTTAGTCTGTTGAGAGTGTTACCATATCTGGGTACAGACAAACTTTGTCCTAAGTCCAAATAATGTATATAGGGTACAGAGAAAATAATTATCACTCTAAAAAATTGATAAAGTTATAAACAAAATGTGATCTGTGAAAATATTTTCAAATTAGATGAAATTCTTCAGAAGGTTTGCCCAAAATCAAAGTGATAAATCTCTCTTTTCTATGGACTGTACCTTAAAATTCCATTTTGCCAATCCTTACCATGCAGTGCACATTTGTTAGGGAGAAATATGTATGTTCAGGGCAAATGCAGAAAAGATAGTTCTAGCAAAAAGTTTAAATTTATGGGATGAAAGTCTACGTGCAATAGTTTATTATGGTATGTCTACTTCTTTTTTATCTTAGTTTAATGAAGTAGATTCCAGGACACTGAAGCTTACGGTTCTCAAAAATGTGTTTCAGAAATTAACCAGTGGGGAACCCCTAAACTGAATCTGATAAACAGCATTTGAAATTACATTTTCAGACTGCTCAGCAACAAATTCTATTTAATTGTTTATATTGACCTTGCTTTTCCAATAAAAAAATCTTCTCACAATGTGTAATGTTTCCCTGAATAGAAAAGACTTAATTAGGCTTAATTTGCACAATCAGGAATCATAAACGGATTATAATTTGCATTGCAAAATGTGGAGTATCATTAAGATTACACTCGATATAGTAGTTATAAGAAATTGTATTGAATAAATATCTGCAGCCTAAGGTCAAACAGTATAATGACAATATAAATCCTTATCTGGAAACATAATTTTTTTTTTTTCCTGGATATTACCATCCACTGTAGAAAGGCTGCAGAGATGTGTCTAGTTCCATGTATATATGATTGATATTTTAATCTGTTATTACATAATCATTTTGAAAAACCACATGATTGAAATATTTTCATGACTTATTATATAGACTTATTAAAAGTCCCCTCAATCAGTCACCTTTTTTTGGAGCAAGGCTTAAGGGAAAAAAAAAAAAAAAATTATTGTGAGTCAAAGCTAACATTAAATCCATTTCCTCTTTGGTAGCTGTCAGTGTTCTTTTACTTTTTTTACTAATGTTGAATGCATGAAAACATTTTTGATAAACAATATACTTAGAAAATATTATCTTTCTAATTATGTTATCTATACATAAAATAGTCCTCAATTATTTTTTAATTGAAACAGAGTTCATAGACAAGCAATTTTGTTATTATATATATTTGCTCATCAATTTTCTTAATTCTGTAGTGGAAAGGGAAGGAGAAAATATGTAGCACTTTCAAATACTTCTTCAAACATGAATGTTGTACCAACAACAATGACTGATAAGTGACTCAGCACCTTGGCCTGAAAAAGTGCAGATATTGCTCTCATCTTTAAATCTGAATAACAGAAAGTGCTTTGATGGTACAAATAATAATGATCATCAGTGAAAGAATCAAGAAAGTACTAACAGAAATGTTGATACAGTTGAAGCTACAGCAAAGCATCTTACCTCCTGACGTCCTCATGTCTATTTCGAAAGAGCTCTTTTGAGATCAAACGTAAAAAAATAAGAAGTCTGTGTTTCCACTGGCTAAAGATTCCCCCTGGTGATCCATCGTGTGAATGGAAATAATAGGGATCTCTATTCATACGTTCTGTACCCAGAACAACCACTATTTCCACTACTGGCTAACACACTTAGTGAGTAAGGAAGAGAAAAAGATTGTACTGAGATTTTGAGGGGTTGGTCTCAAAAATCTTTTGCCTTTCACCCACCAGTCCTAAGAATTGGAGACTACAGCAAAACAAAATTGCTTGGGTTATAAGAACTGGTTGTTCATCACTACGGAAAGCTTTTTAGTTCCACTTGTAAAGTATCTGAATAGGTATTCAACTAGATTAAAGTTTTGTCCAGCAAAACACTGTCTATTCAATATTTAGAGTATGCATTCAGCAGAAACTGAAAAATAAATTACAAATTTTGGTTGCAGTTACACCATGCTGATTTAATGCAAAGTGCAATGGCTTCAGATATGTTGTTTTCAAATAATATGCATTCAGTTCCACAGAAATACATTATATTTATTCATAGCAGAATAGCAGATGCTGCTGTCTTTTTTTAGCTTGAATGGATATATGTTGTGTGGAAATATACATTGGATGGGCAAGTACTTCTGCCTGGAAAAAGCTGCAGTTGAGAAATAAATGCACTAATGTAAATGAAAACATTGAATTGGAAAAGTTGCTGACTTCTATAAATATGTTTTGAAAGAAAAGCTGTTTATATATAGAAATATAATTCTCTCAGTTGGAAAGTACTGTTATTGATTTCAGAAGGAATTGACAATGTATTAGATCCAGCAAAATGACTGATTTCAGTGTGTATTTCACATAATTCCCTGAAATTTTACTGTGTTGAAAAATAAAACAAACACAAATCCAACTCAAGCATTTCCAGTCTCAAAAGCTTTGTAGTAACCCTGTGCAGGTGAACCCTGTCAGTCTTTATTAAATAATGATTTATTTTGGATTCTTTAATTTTTAGTTGTCTTTATTTACATTTCTGAGACTTCTATTTCAGTAATTGATGAACTGCCCCTCATTCACAGCTTTTGATTTCTAATGGATGCACAACATTCACAGCTATGCCTTTGCTTGAATTAACTCCCTAAGCCATGTTTTAATACTTATTCTTCCAAACTTTTGTTCAGAGAAGACTTGAAAAGTGGACTTTTTTCCCCCAGTTATGTTCTTTATTTTTATCTTGGGGGTGGGGGGAGATGTAATTCTTTGTTTTTTCTTCTTTTTTTATTTTGAGGAGTGGAGTAGCTTTCATGTGGATTGTCCTTTTTCATGCTTCACTAGAACCTGAATAAATTTTATGTTCCTTGAATTTTAGAGGAATTCATACAGAAGTATCCCTCTCTTCTGTTTCAAACTTAGTTTCTAAGATTTTTTGTATAAGTTACAGATTTTTGTTTGCCTTTTTCCCAGTGGGAGCTTCATCTCTCACTATGAAATTAACCACTAGGAAAATATCATAATAGTAACAAATAATATGTTAATCCTTCCTAAGTCAAATATATTTGTGATTCCATGGGGTTTCTATGAGTTTTAAATGCAAAAAAAAAAAAACGTATTGTAAAGGATTTTATCTTAAATAACAATTTTCATAAAAATGTTTACATTTTTAAAAATTAAAATATTTTAATAATTTTTTCAAATGTTATCATATTTTTCTCAACCTCATGTCTCATTGCTAAACCAGTTTCTGTGATCTCCATTTTCCTAGATTGCTAGCTTTCAACTCCCAAAATATACTGCTTCACATCTTACCTCCTGATTCCTGTATGTACTCAGTTGTCGACAGCTTATTTGATCCCCATGTCTTCTTTCTTCCTTCTCTACTGTTTCTTTGTCTTTCTGCAAGCTTCCTATTTAGCTACGTCAAGAACACTGTTAAAGCCAGAAAGGCAGCACTCTCCTCTCCCTTGTAATGAACTGACTCTGTTCTTGGACAAGAGTCCTGACAAAAATAAATAGGAACACTCAGTTACACTATATTTCAATCCTCTGTGGTCAGAAATCCCTGCCAGTAAGTAAAACTCTCAAATATAATGAAGTAGATTATCAGTATGTTTGACTTTGGTAGTGGATTTTATATAATTACCCTAAGGAACAGGTGAATTTTATATCTTTACTCTAAAGAGCAGAAGAAACAGTTTACAAGCATCCAAAGCACTGCACAATGTGTAGAGAAACTGAACAGGAAACATAGAAAGTAACATTAGTAACATTTACTGAGTTAATCTTGGAACTAAGATAATAATCTCAGTTTAGTCCTGTTTCTGGCAGATGGGAATCCTGAATTCACTGCCTACTAAATGGTGTCGAGAGATCAAAAATAAAAATTGAGCTTTTACAATGAAGCAAAAATAAAGCATTGAAATGAAAATATTAATATTTCAGATCATATTTCTATAATTAAATTGTGCTATATTAGGGAAGTTTGAAGAAAGTTAAGGTGGAAGTTGCAGTGTATTCCTGTTGCTGACTTGCTTAGACTCTCATTAAGCACAAATCTCAAGAATGGACTAGAGTGGTAATCGCAGAGTTGAAAACTGGTGGAAGTAGAGTGGTCAAAACCATTCATTCTCTATACTAGTCTCCATATTTCAGATTACAGAAAAAAAAAGCAGTATTCTTTGGATAGCATGGTAACTTGGCTGAGAATTTTTTAGGGCATATTTCCATGAACATAAAGGCAATATAAAAAAACCCCAAAAGAATAAAAAAAAGGAATACAAAAGAATAGCACTTGATTTTGCAATAAAATTCACCTGAGAAATCCCTTCTGCAGACTCTATCTGTTAAAAATACAAATATCATGCTGGGTTTGTTTTGATAGCTCAGTGAAAAAATATTATTTATGAAAACAGGGAGGAAAACAAATTGAGGACCAGAGACCACTTTCAGTTATGTGTGTAGCGAAACATAATTGAAATAGGAGTGAAAGTTACATTAAAATTATAATGAAAATTATTATGAAATATATCATTATATGCACACAGGTAGCCATATCAAACAGCTGGTCAAAACATCAGCTAGTTGTAGGTTGTTTGTTCAGTTAACTGTAAATATTTAAACAAGAAAAAGAAGATGATACAGGCAAGAGTGTAAGGGGTGAAGATGAGAAATTAGTTTTTCTTGCCATCAAACGGAGTTATAGTATAAATAATTTCAAGCTCTTCTGGCACCTTTGAAATAGCTGTGCTGTTCTGTTTTTGAAGAGAATGAGAAAATACCTTGCTGACCATAACTCGTAGCACACTAGTGATGTAACTCAGACAGGATGACAGAGCCAAGTTCTCATTGCACTGAGGAACTTCAAAGTGAGACTATTTCTGTCAGATTTCTGTCAGAAGCTCTGACCTGTAGAGACACCTTTTGTTCCCCTTCTCCCAAATTCTATTTATATGAAGTAGAGCGGTT
>NW_010565790.1:5549-11767 GCF_000687285.1 Phaethon lepturus
GCTGAAAGTTCATCGCTTCCTCCTCAGAAAAGAAATAGGTCTCACTACAAGCAGGAAGGCTAAGTTCAGGTATTGCTTTTGACTGAGGTAGGTATTCGATTTTGGATTCAACCTGAGTTTATTAAGCATTGGGCTATTGTTTTTGTTGAAGAATTATTGGAATTGATATCCTTTCACCAATTAAAATTATGCTCAAACTAATATGTTCCCACAAAAAGAGTATTTTGGGGATGTTATCATTTTACATCAGTGTATATGTAACAATAATTTTTAAAAAATTCTGATGAAGATAATAAAAATTCTGTAATGATACCCTTTAGTTAATTCATATGGAATTGATCTTATAAATGTGCCTTCAGAACTACTACTGTTCATCCTAGCAGGTCGCATTTTTTGCCTTTTTTAAGACTCTCTTTCTGTGGGTTCTTAAAAACACAGCAGCTTGGAATTAATATTTTTTTGGCGTTTTTAGGAGAGCTTATGAAGTGTAGTGTACAGCGTTTGGAAAACTGAGCACACTTTACTTCAACAAAATAAGAAAACAAAACCTCAGCTCAAAATCTGTTCCTTGAATGATAGGGTGCTGCATATATGGACTTAAAACCTTGATTTTAGGTTTTCCAGCTAAAAAATTATGTCTTTGTTCACAAAGAAATCTTATCATTATCAAAAAATGCTTATCATGGCAAAATAAGAACAACTGCTTGTAAGGACCTATAGACTTTGTTTGATTTCAAAAGGGAGATATAAAGTCCATGTGAGGAAAATATGTGGACGGTATAAGTAAATAGCACACATGAGTTACACTGTTTCTACTCCTCTTCTAATAGCATATTCTTTGATATGTCCAATCTGCATTACCAAAGACATGTAACAGGACAATGTCTATCACTGACTGTTCATAAGTTTGTAAGAGCATTTTTATTATTTCTTTGTGTTAGATAGAATAAAATACCAATGAGGATAATAACTGTACTAAAATAACTTTGTTAAATTCACAAAGAGAATCCCCTGTTAGCTTTTTGGAGAACATGCAATACATTTAATTTTTTTAAGAGCCAAATGAGGGTCTAAATAGCTACATAAGAGTAATAATAGTAATAATTAATGAATGCAAATAAAATAATCACAACAGAAGCACAAAGGGAACAGCGATATGAGAGCAGTTGAGTATTAAAGTAGTAAGTCACAGTTCAGTTTCCTGAACTCTGGAGACAAATGTGAAGGTTTGCTACCATCTCATAATGTACCCTGGAGTCATACCAGATGAAAATCCAACATTGCCCTCCTGGGAGAAATAAACCAATGGTAGCTATGTGTTCAACATCTTCCCCGTGCCCTAAAAGATATGCAAAGGACCAGACAACTGAACACGATCTCTGGGTCTGCTAGCATGGAAATTTTTGTCATTATATAGTAATTCTGTGTGCTAATTACTTTTGAGATTGTGTGTTGCTAAGAAGCCTTGCTCATTCTGAGTCACAGATGATGTGTGGCACATTTTCTTCATTCTAAGTAAGTACATGGTCCAGAAACTTCTGAGCAATCTGTGGAATGTAAGAAAGAAATGCATATCACTTTGAGGGAAGTTCCCATGTGTTACGTGGGAGTTTCACAACTATGAAGGGTAACTTTCAGGGACTCACCAAATCTAAAGAGATTGAAAGTCACTGTCCTAAATCTATGTTGCAGGAGATGAGTGATTTGTGATAAAAGGACGTGCAATGAAATACAGATTATTATTTTTCATTAAAAGATCAGGGTGTCCTCCAGTATTTGTATGTATTCCTAAGTGGTACTGCTTTCATTTCATCAGTTCTTGCCCTTTTCACAGTGCGTAGTGCCAAGAAAGCACATTCCTACACACAAAGTGGTTATAGTATACTGAACTAAAATAAGAACAACTGCTTGTAAGGACCTATAGACATTGTTTGATTTCAAAAGGGAGATATAAAGTCCATGTGAGGAAAATATGTGGACCATATAAATATATCTTTCGACAGTTAAAACAACATCCCCATAATTATGCAGTCCTGTAAGAAACTTGCCTTTAAAGTTATATCATTTCAGGTTTCCAAAGCAGTTTCTGCATAAAAACTGATGACAAAAAAACCCCGATAATAAATCAGTATGAAATGTCTGTAGAAAATAACACGGGGGGAAGAAAATTAGGCAGGCAGTGAAGTTTTCAAAAAAGCAGAACAACAAAGGACACATTAAAAATAAACATTGGTTTTATTTAAAGCAGGGTGGGAATTCACCATCTGCTTTATATTATTTTAATAGCAAGGTCTTATTCCATTGTATTTTGGATTCAGTAGGTAATGAGCTGTATTTTGATTTCTTCATTTCTTTCTTTCCACATTTGTAATTGGGTTTGTGTCACAAGGTTTTGGTAGGGGTGGGGGTTGCAGGGGTGGCTTCTGAACTTGCTAGAAGCTTCCCCTGTGCCTGATACAGACCCACCGCTAGCCAAGGCCAAGCCAATCAGCAATGTTGGTAGTGCCTCTGGGATAACATATTTCAGAAGGGGAAAAAAGTTGACAGGACTAAGAATATGTGAAAACAACTCTGCAGACACCAAGGTCAGTGAAGAGAGGGACGACATGCTGCAAGAGCCAAAGCAGAGATTCCCCTGCTGAAATGGTGAAGACTATGTTGAGGCAGGCTGCCCCCCTGCAGCTTCTGGAGCTCCACAGTGGAGCAGATACCCACCTGCAGGCTGGGGAGGACGCTGCACCAGAGCAGGTGGATGCCTGAAGGAAACTGTGACCCTGGGGAAGGCCCGTGCTGAAGCAAGCTCTTGACATGGTTGGTGGAGCCATGGAGAGAGGAGCCCACACTGGAGCAGTCTGCTCCTGAAGGACTGCTCCAGCGTGGAAATGTCCCAGGCTAGAGCAGTTTGTGAAGAACTGCAGCCTATGGGAAGGACTCATGTTGGAGAAGTTTGTGGAGGACTGTCTTCCATGGGAGGGACCCCACATTGGAGGAGGGGAAGAGGTTGAGGAGGTCTCCCGTTGAGGAGGAAGGAGCAGCAGAAACAACATAGGATGAATCCCCATTCCCCCTGTGCCGCTCGGTGGGGCAGTAGTAGAGAAAGCCAGGAGCAAAGTTGACCCTGGAAAGAAAGGAGGGGTGGGGGGAAGGTATTTAAAGTTTTGGTTGTATTTCTCATTATCCTACTGTGATTTTGACTGGAAATAAGTTAAACTAATTTCCCCAAGTTTAGTCTCTTTTGCCCATGATGGTAACTGCTGAATGACCTCTCCCTGTCTTTATCTTGACCCATAAGCTTCTTGTTATATTTTCTCTCCCCTGTCCAGCTGAGGAAGGGAGTAACAGCGCAGCTTTGGTGGGCACATGGCATCCAGCCAAAGTCAACCCAACACAACATTCCTTTTTCCCTCTCTGTACCATTTCCCATCACAAAACTGAAAACTAAAAGATACATATATATAGAAACCTATACATATATATATAGACACACAACATTTTCTGTAACCTAATAGTGAGCAGACTGGAATGTTTATAATGCAGCTGCCCTGGAAGCTTGTTCCTGCGTCATTCTTTGCCTGGAAGACACCTGTTCAGTAATTATATGGCCAGCAGTACATTAGCCATGTTGTCTGCTGGATTGCAGGTGTTTGAATTTATAGGGAGGTCATTACATTACCATTTCTCTCCATCTGGCCTTAAGAAAGCAAAGTGTATATGGGCCACTGAGACTTCTCACTTCAGAGCATGTTTCTCTGACAATTTATCGTTGAACAGCACATGCCACATTTCCTGAATTTCTAAAATGCCAGCCATTATGAATTTCTATTTGTGAAGCTTATTAAAAATAGTACTGTGCCAGGTAATTCAATTTACTCCTGAGTACATACACACTAAGAAAAGTGCCTCCAAATTCCTGTGTGTGCATTCCATTTGTTTGCCTGTTTTTACTGTAATTTAAAGAAAAATGTTCCATGGAGAAGGGGGTTTTAGACCTCGAGTTTTACATTACCTGCTGATGTCAGTCTGTCAGTAGAAAAGTTTAGACAGCCATGAGGCATGAGACAGATATTCTGAGATGATACCGCCCTACTAAATGTGCATGGGCAGGGGTATTTCTGCATATTGATCTTTGTTGAACTCACTTGTTTGCGATTGCCATGGTTTAGCCCCAGCCAGCAATTAAGCACCATGCAGCCACTTGCTCACTCTTCCTCCTGCCCAGTGGGATGGGGGAGAGAATCAGGAAAAACTCATGGGTTGAGATAAAAACAGTTTAATAGGACAGCAAGAGAGGAGGAAGAAACAATGATAACAATAATAATGATACTGACAAAGGAATGTACAAGAACAAGTGATGCCCAATACAGCAATTGCTCACCACTCGGCGATCGACAGCCCATCCCCGAGCAGCAATTCCTGCCCCCCGCCAACTCCAGTTTATGTACTGGGCATAAAGTTGTATGGTAGGGAATATCTCTTTGGCCGGTCTGGGTCAACTGTCTCGGACATGACCCCTCACAGCTTGTTGTGCACCTCCTAACTGGCACAGCACGGGAATCTAAAAAGTCCTTGACTGAGTATAAGCATCACAACTACTTAGCCACAACTGAAACATCAGTGTGTTATCGACATTACTCTCATACCAACTCCAAAGCACAGCACTATACCAGCTATTGGGAAGAAAAAAGAGCTCCATCCCAGCTGAAACTAGGACAGTGATACATATCAACTAGAAGGGTAAAAACAGAGGAGGTGTATTTTTAACTTTGCCAAACCATGTTAGTGTAGCATTGTTTCTGTAAATTCATTTAGAGATAATCATTAAGAAGGAAGGAAAACTACTGAAGCCACAGCTTGCTTACTGGAAATCTGCTGGCAGCTTGCCACTGGGCAATCCAGCAGCGAGTCTGAAAGCCTTTTATTATGCTTACAACTGCCCAAGTATTTCCCAGTGTTTCTATGCAAGTCCAGATATACAGCAAAGCAGACTGTTATAGCTATGCCTTGTGTGCACAGAATGGAAAAATTTTCCCATGGGGAGAAGTTAGAGAGTCCCAATTTACAAATAAGTAATGGGTTTTAATGAATTATCTTGGCTGAAAATCAGATTAGTATTTTTGACCCTTTAGATAGAAAGATATTGCAGCAATTTTTTAAATATAAGGGGGAATTTATATTAAGAATCCATATATTTATAGATATTGCTGTATGACATATTTGACTACAGCAGACAGGGACTCAAAGGCAATGATCCAGAACATCCTTTGCAGTCTTATCTTCTTACAGTGTCAATAAACAAAAGTGAAACTTTTCAGTGTGCTGCTGCTCTCAAAGGGAAAATTTTGGCCCACGGATCCTAGTATTCTGTTCTCCCTGATTTCATAGAACCACAGAATGGTTGAGGTTGGAAAGGACCTCTGGAAGTCACCATGTCAAACCCTACTGCTCAAGCAGGGCCATGAAGAGCAGAATGCATGGATCCATTTCCAGGTGGCTTTTGAATATGTGCGAGAATAGAGACTCCAGAGCCTTTCTGGGCAACCTGTCAGGAACACAATAAAAAAGTGCTGCCATATGTTCAGACAGAACCTCCAATGTTTCCTTTTGTGTCCATTGCCTCTTGTACTGCAAAAGATGCTAGTGACTGTTGAAACATAAAAAGTTAGTAAGGGAAATTAATCAGGGCAAACTTTATTTATCCTGTGTAAAGCTACTTGTAAAATAATTCTTGATGCTGTGCAAAAAATTCTCAGCAATAACTGAACATCCCTGTTTGGGATGTTTGGTCACAAATCTAAAACATAGCCCCATGTGACCTTCTAAGCGAAAAAATATCCCAGCCAAAACCAGAAACCAGTACAATATGTTTCAATAGAACAAAACTCTCAACTGTGCAAGGAAACTCAGAAACTTTTTACCAAAAATTTTTCTAAGGCCTTCCTTGTCCAACAGAAAAGACTTAGCTTTTTGCTCTTTTCCTTTTTTCTTTTTTCTTTTTTTTTAATTTCTTTTTTCCCCATTTATTTTTTATTTTCTCTTTTCTTTTTTCCTGTTTTCTTTCTTCTTTTTTTCTTTTCATTTTTTTACCATTTAGCATTGTATCCCTGCTAAAGTACTATTAAGGAGCTATGTAATCCAATTGAGGTTTTTCAAAATCAGTTATGCTGTATTGTATATGTATATGTAGTTTAGTGCTCCCCAGGGCTCGGTTCTGGGGCTGG
>NW_010565791.1:0-523 GCF_000687285.1 Phaethon lepturus
AAGCGAGAGAATTCTGAACCAATCTTGATGAAGGCATGTATGACTGGAGTCACTCAAGCTCCATCTGTAAAGTAAAACATTATAAAGTAGTGTGAAAAGAGCTGGATGTCGGGGAAGATACCATCACTCCTGAGTTTTAGGATCCGCTGACGGGCTGAACCACTCTTCCCCCCCATTGGAAGATTCAAACACTCGGCTATCCCGAGTGAACCCCCGGGAACTTTAGGAATCTCTATATACAGTTGTTTTATTTCCCCACACATGTGTAACCCGGCCGTATTTAATCTGTTACACGTGCTTTGTAGACAGGGAATTTATCACCAGCAATCCAAAAGAACTTGTGCATCTGTTGTTTCAATAAATCACACTATTGATTGACTCAGCCGTGTGTGTGTTGTCTCTGAATGTGACCGTACCTCTGAGTGCAGCTGTGTGAGTTCAGGAGGTGTCCGGCTGAGCAGGTAGTGTGATGTTAGTAGTGCATTCGGATCGGTGATAGTCCAACGAAGGCGGTGGGTATGAC
>NW_010565792.1:0-549 GCF_000687285.1 Phaethon lepturus
TTTTCTGGCTGACATACATGTAGAAGCCCTTATTATTATTCCTTGCATCCCTTACCACGTTCAGTTCCAGCCGTGCCTTGGTGCTCCTGACATCATGCCTACACAACCAAGCAGTGTCCCTGTACTCTTCCAGGATACAGGTCCCTGCTTCCACTGCTGTGCATTTCCTTCTTGCCCTTTAGTTTGCTCATCAGGTCTCCATTCAGCCCTTCTGGCCTCTTGCCTTCCTCTCCTGAGTTCTTACACCTGGCTATCAAGAGCTCTTGAGCCCTGTGGAAAGTGTCCTTAAAGATCTGCCAGCTCTCTTCTGTTCCCTTCTCCCTGAGGGCTGTTTCCCAGGGGGTCCTATTGACTAATTCCTTGAAGAGCTGGAAGTTTGCTTTCCTAAAATTCAGGCTCCTGACTTTAAACTTTGCCTGACCCATATCTCTCAGGACTGCAAACTCCACTAGTGCACAATGTCAGGCTGCCTCCAGTCTTGACATTGCCAATTAGCTTACTTGTGCTTGTTACCAACAGATCCAGTATCACATCCCCTCTGGTAGGGTT
>NW_010565793.1:0-5190 GCF_000687285.1 Phaethon lepturus
TTCTGTGATTCTGTGATTCTGTGATTTCAGATATGAGCTCAAAGCACAAGACAAGAGAAAACCCTGGGGATCACTACTGAAAATTCTTGGAAGGATGTTTAACAAAAAACAGCAGGTAGAGTTGAGTCAACTACTAAAAACCTGTGTCCACTAAGTAAAATGGTAATTTAAGACAACTAGGTTTACTGCTTTTATTATACTGTAAAACAAACTGGACCAGCAAATTTCAAAAACCTACTTTACAACAGGGATATCTGGGAGAAGCATATTAGTACTATTTCTCAGGCTATAATTTGTAAGTAGAAACCTGCTTGATTACCATAAATGAAAGGGTCAAGTTCTTAAAAGTTATGCAAACTGCATTATAGGTGCATTAGCTTATACTATTCTTCAGAAGGCAGTTTAAGAGCCTTAGAATTTGACTAAATAACCAAACTGAGGAGGAAGCTGCTAAAACATGCAGTTTAACAGATGAAGCAGAACCTAAAAATAACTGAATTTATCAACACATTTCAAGTGGCAGTGACAAGTTAAAAGTCCAAGTTAAACTTCAGATTCTAGGACTGCCTCTGCAGTCAGGGTTTTCATATTTACATTACATATCTATACAGCTGACTCATTAAAAAGTAAGAGTACAAAACTTGCATATGAGAAGTATCAAATGTAAAAGAAAAATAAAATAAAGTCAGCAGAAATATCCGTAAGCAAAATGCTTTAGACAAAAGCAGAATAAGGAAGCCTGGGGTGAAGACAGACTTCTACTCTCAAAAAATTAAGGATTTAGATTCTTCATTCAGTTTCCAAGGCAGTAAAAGGTAAGTGGCATAAACACACTTGCACAGCCAAAGACCTTGATTTACACAGGCAGTCCTTTGAGAAACAAACCAATCTTTAAAAGCCTTAGCATTTTTAAAAATTTCAAAAGCAGAATTTGTACCTCATAGTCTGGCCCTCCAAAATGGGACTTCTTCTTCAGTTCTGTCATGGCATTTTTGTATGCTTCTTCAATTCTTCTCCTTTTCTCTATCTCCTGTAAAATTACATGATTATTTGATGCAGCAAGAACGAACTGGCTGATAATAGTCAGCATGCCAATAAATCACAGAATCACATAGAATCATTAAGGTTGAAAAAGACCTTTAAGATCATCAAGTCCAACCATCAACCCAACATCACCATGCCCACTAAACCATGTCCCAAAGTGCCACATGCAGACGTTTTTTGAACACTTCCAGTGATGGTAACTCCACCACCTCCCTGGGCAGCCTGTTCCAATGCTTGACCACTCTCTCGCCGTAAAGAAGTTTTTCCTAATATCTAATCTAAACCTCCCCTGGCACAACTTGAGGCCATTTCCTCTCGTCCTATCACTAGTTACTTGGGAGAAGAGGCCAACACCCTTGTCGCCACAACCCCCTTTCAGGTAGTTGTAGAGAGCGATAAGGTCTCCTCTCAGCCTCCTCTTCTCCAGACTAAACAACCCCAGTTCCCTCAGCCACTCCTCATAAGACTTGTGCTCCAGACCCCTCACCAGCTTCATTGCTCTTCTTTGGACACGCTCAAGCACCTCAGCATCCTTCTTGTAGTGAGGGGCCCAAAACTGAACAGAGTATTTGAGGTGTGGCCTCACCAGTGCCAAGTACAGGGGTAAAATCACTTCCCTGGAATGGAATGATCAGTATAGGGGTTTTTCCCAAGTAACAGTTGCAAAGCTGCTGATTTTCTGATTTGATTCGAATGCATGCATTATATGTGCCCATATACATGCATATATAATACAAACCTTGGAGAGCTAGCTACCTTGAGCATACCTTCTTTAAGTCACATGGAACACACTAGATCAGCAAGCAAAATTTGGTATCTAGTTTAAGCATAGCTATTCATGGTTTGTTGAGGGTCAGACTTGGTATCTGACAGTATATAAACTCCTTGACACAGATGCTTGGGCAGTGATAACAAAGGGTGAAAAGTAAGACTGGTAGAAAGCTAACTTGTTGAATGGGGTGAGTTACTAGTGAATCACAGCATGTAAGCTTGTATCTATAATTAGCTGGTATAGGATCCACGTGAATCATTTTGTGAACTCTATGCAGAGACTAACAACTCAACATCATTCTCCCATAATAGGTGTGTGACTGTACTAGAGCCACTAATGACGTCTATGTTATTGTATATTTTGAATAAAGAAGTAGTAATGCTGGAATCAGATTAAGCCTAGTATTTCCTCTGCAAATTCTACATACTGCCAGATATTCCCAGAGAAAAAGCTATAAATGCTTCTGAAATTCTTGCAGAATTCAGCTTTGGTACATAAGATGTTTCTCTGTTCCCTTTTGGCAACTGGACACCACACACTACTTCTTGCAGATATGAGTATAATTATTCAGCAACCCAATTTGAACTTTAATGATTCAGTGGAAAACCCTTAACAACACTGAAAGGCTGAGTTTACCAACTGGGAATTTGGTGGTAACATTCATGCTGGAAGACATACTTTTCAGTTTCTAAAGAAAAGTTTGAAAAATAAAGCAATAGTTTTGATGCAAAACAAAGTAATATAATTTTCCACAGGAAAATTCTTAGGAAAAAAGCAGCAGTTAAATGAAGACAGTATTGTTGAAGGTATGCAAGGAATTAAGCTGGGGGTATTGTTTAGTCTCTGTGACCAATTAACAAGGTGCAACCTTGAGGGAAGGAGAAAGATAATCACAAAAGAAACACAACTACTCAACCTTGAGTGAACTATCCTAATTCACATCTAATTAACATATATTTGGCTTAATAGAAACCTGCCCCTGGGCGGGGAAAGCCCTCTCCTCACAAAAGCCCCTTCCTCACTGAGCATGCCTACAGAAAAAAGAAGGACGCTGTGACTTTAAGTGGAGATGAGGCTGGTGAGAGCCAATGGGAACAAGGGTAACAGAGCCAACTTTTAAAAAATACTGATAACTGTTGCTCAAAGTGTATAAATATTTTCTGTGTGTTAACTGAGGCGTGCTAGCTTTGTGGACCTACCACCTAGCACCCAACTCTGCGCAGATTTGGAGTAAAAGCAAATATCTCGGCCCTGTGTGTTTTTCGGCTCTCTGCACACCAGGTGGAAGAACCCATATTTGGGACAACAGTATTGCTTTTATCTGTGAATGTAGGCTTTTCCCTTCCTTAAACTGTCACAAACAGGCAATAACTGCTAACACTAATGTTTCACAAAATTTTGCAAGTTTACCTATTTTGAAAGTAACTGGAGAGTCCCGAAGATGCATAAAGCATGACTTGAGTGTAAGTCACTGAGAGAAAGCATAGAAGTTTTACCAGAACACTTGGAATGAAAAAAAAACCAAACCCCAAAACAATCCTCCCCCCAATCCCCACGCTTTCTGTACTTCAATCTGCAAATTAGTGATAGTTCACATGTGTCAAGACAACTCTCCAAATCTGCCAGCTTCTCTTGGCAACAACATTAAATAAGGCAGAAATTGTGAAACTGTTTGATTGCAGAGCAGAAAAATTACCGGTGCATTAAAACTCTGTAAAATTTAATAAGACATTTAAGTTACAATTTTGAAAGGTGAACAAAATAAACTACCCAAAAAGGTTAATCTTAAAGTAAAATTTAACACTCAGAAGATACATTTGCACGTTAATATCAATTATTTAGACCAAAGGAAACAAGAATAGAAAAATGTTGCTGTAGTCAAGACAGTAAGAAAAGCATCATCACAAGGATTTTGTTGCAAATAAAACAATGGACCAAATACTAGAGATTAAATCCTTTCCCTGTTTATCCATTTTCTTATAAAAAAGTCTATTTAAAAAATACATTCAAGAGGCTCATACTGAAAAAACATATTGCACTGGAAAAATAAAAAGTCAAGCTCAAGATCTTATCAGCTAAGAATAAAAGGTCAAAAGCAAAGCTGTAACTACAATTACCTTTAGATAACATTACATGCTTTTGTATTAATTTTATTCTGGCCATCTGACTGTTTTGGTAACAGAAAGAAAGCAAAATACAGAATTCTAAAATTACGATCACTAAGTGCACTATTTTAGCAGTCTCCTTCAAAATTAAAAGATGTTTTTATAATGATTTCTTGCTTTCAAAAGCTTAAAAATAAATTTTCCAATCTTCAGAATGTAACTTAAAAACCTTTCATTTATTTAAAAAATAAGGTTTCTAGAGAAAGATACTCACTTCATAACACTGTACTCAAGTCAAATTGTAGTCAGCTCTGGATTCAACAAGTTCTGATGAACTTGAGCTTTTTAATAACATTAGAAATATTGTAGGATAGCTATAATTTTGAAATATATTTGCTTCAAGTTCAGCAGACGTAAATCTCTCTTGCATCTTTAGCCTAAACTGGCCCTCTACAAGATGGAGGCTGTATAGGTTTGTGAAGTAGCAGGACTCTCACTAATCACATTTGTGTTTTGCTGTCAAGTAAAATGTGGTTCTGAAGCTAGTGGAGTGAGGAGGCTGGAGAGGGAAGGAGAGCAAGCTAGATTACAACGGTACTTAGACTACTTGTAAAACACTCATTGCTTTTAGCCACTGACAGAGATCCTGTTCTTCCTGTGACAAACCTGCACAACACAGAGCCTGCAGAATGAATCTGCTGATATGCCAAGGACAAACTTCAATTCTTATAGCTGGTCTTTTACATGCACTGGACAGACTTACAAGAGCTTTAAAACCGTCCTAGCTAAAACAAACACAAATAGCTGCCCAATTTAATATAATTTTTCCCTCTAGTCTCTCAGAAAAGATATTCTGAACATTATCATCTCCCCATATCTATACTTCCTTTTCAGAACAGCATAAGCATCCATCCAAGAAAACCAAGAGTACAGATATCAACATCATTGTCCTCCTACATCTAATTATCAGATGACAGAGCAATGTTCCCCCCCCCTCGGGCCCATAGTTATAGAAGAGACTTTTACAGAGCCATGTTTAGCCACTAAAATAACAAGGTAAAAAAACAAAACAAAAGCAGCCCTACAACTGAAGTGGAATAGTGTTAGCAAAGGAGCAAAGGTCTGAATACAGTTGACTGCTGTCTTTAAATTCTTGTGCAGGGTGTAGGTGTCAAGGTGTTGGTTGTGGGGGGCTGCAGGAGTGGCCTCTGTGGAGGAGGCCAGGGGCTGCCCTATGTCAGACACAGAATCACAGAATCATTAAGGTTG
>NW_010565794.1:0-736 GCF_000687285.1 Phaethon lepturus
TGCCTCAGTCTTCACTGGCAGTGTGTCTTCCAACATCACTTGCGGTGATGGATCGCAAGATGGGTGCTCCCATGTGTGCTCCCCCAGTCCCTTCCATGGTAAGAGAAGATCAGGTTCAAGACCACCTGAGGAACCTGAACACACATAAGTCAATGGGACCTGATGAGATGCATCCCAGAGTCCTGAGGGAACTGGCTGATGTAGTTGTCAAGCCACTCTCCACAATACTTGAAAAGTCCTGGCAGTCAGGTGAAGCCCCTGGAGACTGGAAAAAGGGAAACATTGCACCCCTTTTCAAAAAGGGCAGAAAGGAGGGCTATGGGAACTATGGACCATCAGCCTCACCTCTGTGCCTGGGAAGATCAGATCCCCCTAGAAGCTGTACTAAGGCACATGGAGGACAGGGAGGGGATTCTAGACAGCCAGCATGGCTTCACCAAGGGCAAGTCCTGCCTGAACAACCTAGTGGTCTTCTTAGGATGGAGTGACCACATCAGTGGACAAGGGAAGACCTACAGATGTTGTCTATCTGGACTTTTGTAAGGCCTTTGACACAGTCCCCCACAACATCCTTCTCTCTAAATTGGAGAGAGATGGATGTGATGGGGATGGTTGCATCCAGAGGGTAGTGGTCAACAGCTCAATGACCAGATGGAGATCAGTGGCAAATGGTGACCCTCAGGGGTCTGCACTGGGACCAGTACACTTTAATAACTTCATCAGTGACATAGACAGT
>NW_010565795.1:0-13175 GCF_000687285.1 Phaethon lepturus
GGGGCGGGAATACAACAATCTTTTAAAAAGTCGAATAAGGGGAGTCTGTTGTGGGAAGGTTTTTGGGGTGCTGGCGCGCTACGTCGTGCGGCTTCTGTGTTTTGACGCCCACGTTCCTCCCCCTTTTCAGGGGAATAGGGGGGATTTGAGTCAAACTGCCTCTCAATTCTGGCTGCGTGCAGTTGGTCCAGGTTTCTTTTCCAAGTCTTATCATGAGCGTGCGTCTTAAAAATCATCGGTTGGACAGCCTGATGGTTTCCCTCAACTTCCAAACTATGCACTCTGGCCGTTCTCCCTTTTATCATAAATACAAGAAGGCCATATATTTTGAACTTTTAAAAAAACTTTGTGGTCTAGCAGAGCTTTGTTTCAGAGTGGCTTTTTTGTTTCCCTGTTCGCTGCTGTTTGTGAGGTGCAGTTCTGATCTTTACTTGACAAATGCTATGATATTCTTGCAAGATATTTGATATTTTTTCTTCCTTAGTGCATAATGTAAGGAGGTTTTATCACCTAATACATTATCACTGTGATTGCTTGTGGACCCCAGACATCTAATTTTGGTTGGCAGTGAAATGTGTGCACACAGAGAGGAGTCCCGCTCACCTCAAATCTGTCAGCATCTTTTGGTGCTCTTTAAAGTTCATCTGCTCCAGAGCCGAACTTAGAGGCCGTTCTGAGAGCAGGAAGAGAGCATGCAGCTGAGCTGATATTTTAAATATTTTTTTTCCTTTCCCTCTGCTGCATGTTTGCTCCTGCACTTCTCTTGTGTAAGAGGCACTGTGTGTCCTCTGGCAGAGCCCCTGGAATCTCAGCACTGGGGGACGGGTGACATGAGTGCAGTGGGGACAATGCAACTCCCTGTTTGGTTTGATCAAAGTGTTTGTAAACACCCAGGCGGTGGTTGGGGTGTCCGTACGCAATGCGCGGTGTTTTTGCCTCCCTTCTTCAAGTGGGATAAGCACGCTGCATCCACACCTCCTCCTTGCATTTATTTTATCTGTGTTCTTTCCTTCCTTCCTCTTTGTTACTGACTCAAAGGGGAAGAACAACAGTGCGTGCAGGAGTTGCCTTTGTTCGGTTGATCTTTTTTTAACATTTCTATTTCCTGGAATGGTATTTTCCCCTTTATTTTACAAGGGAGGGAACGGGTAATCTAATAGAGGGTTTCCCATCTTGGCTGTAGAAGAAGTTTTATAGCAGTGATTTTGTTAGCTATGGAGAGAAGGCACTGGAAATGAAGTGATAATTTGAAAATGTAGCCTGGGAGTTGTTCTGGGAAATATTGATACAAGAAGTTGGGGCAAACAAGCAAGGAATCCATGGCCAAAGATTTTGTATTTAAGTAATGCAATTTTTGTGATGGCCGTCTTTTTGATTCTGTTTTCATCTTTATATGTGTGTATATCTTTATTTATGCTTGCTTTGTTATTTTTTCCAAATTTATTACATTTCTTGAATTTGTGACAATGCACGCTAGCTTTTTCAAGCTGTGTTATACTACAGCTGTATTTAAATTGCCCATCCCAGAACTGTTGTAGAAAGAGGTTCAAGCTGCCCTTGGGAGGATGAGGTGTTTCCCAACCTCATGCTTGGGGGTGACCCAAAGAGTGGTGAGATGAAGGGAACTGGGAGGAGCCAGAGCTGGGACAGGCTTGATGTCTCTGAATCTTCACTTTCTTCTCTGCTCCAGAGCTGAGCTATGATTTATGACAATGATTTTTTTTTTTTTTTTACCCTGAAGTTGGGCTCTGGTGAGGCAACTGGAGTTTCTGAAAGGAGAGGTGGATGGATGAAGAAGGCACTTCAGGGAGGAGCTGAGCAGTTGCTTTCCAAACAGGCATGGGGAGGGAAAGTGAGAGTTGGGGAATGGGAGAAAGGTGTCTGTGAGCAAATTGAATCTCTGTTTGTCACCTTCCTGTGCAAGAGCTTTCCTCTGTTAGCAGACCTATGCTGCATGCTCCCTGTCTTCCTAGGCCTGGCTGCAGGTGGTAGATGTTGCTCACAGCCTGAGCTGGAAGTTGTGGCTCTCTAAGGCAAGCTGTAGAGCTGTTTTAGCTCTGGAGCTGCCCTCAATTTGGTCCTCACTGTGATAGCCAAACTGGCGCCCATCAATCGGCAAACTGAGGCGCTTGCTCTAAGGTATGTGGTGTGTCCCAGGCTGTGGGTGGAATGTGGTGGTGTTGGCATTTTCTTATTTTTACATAAAACACAAACAAACAAGAAATGATGATAGCTGGGAATTAGATAAATTCATTTTCTAATTTTTAAAAGAGCACATTGCCTTTTGTTTTTAGGGCAGGACCAACAGTTTGAGCCGTGCTCAAACTGTTGAGTCTTGCTCTTGGCAACTACAGAAAGAGGAGTGGGGAATGTGCTAGGAACCTGTTTGTGTGTATGGCCAAATAACCACCCAGGCTATGTGAAAGTTTGAGAGGTTCATTGCACTAGTGTGGCTGGAGCGCAGAAGGTGGCAGAGAGCGGGCATATCTTGCAGTGATGAGGTGGTTTAAATGAAGAAGCTCTCATGGATGTTTGAAAGACTTCAGGGCAGGAGATTTAGAAGACAATGAAATTGTCTTCTGTATTACAGATGGGTTTCTGACACCTAAAAGATCAACCCCTGCGGCAGAGATGCTCAGCAACAGCCCTGCTTTGGCTGGAGGACAGATGAGATGACCTAAGGCGATGTTTTGATTGACTCTCTAGTTTCCGTAACTTCAGTTTGCAGCAAGTCATTTAGCTTCCTGCCTCCCCAGTGATTCTGTCAATAACTAACTAAATCCTCATTTTATTTTTAATGGCTCTCTTACAGTGTGAAACAACTGATCCGTCATGTTTGTTGTGTAACCCTGGTGCCTCTTGGTCAGGCTATGCTTAAATCATGAATTTTAGCTGGGGGGGTTGAGTTAAATATTCCTCAGGTGCTAATATGTTGAATTAATTAGGGCAGAACAGAGATGAACTTGTCCCTTAAAATCATTGTCAATATTTAAACAAGAGTCATGACCACATTAAAGTCTGTGGCTGTTACAGCAGTTTCCTAACTAATCTGTGCTATTAAACGTTGGCCCTGCATGAGGTATTAGTGAGAATTTTGTTGTAATGTCGTTTGATTTCACCCTGCATAGATAAAAATCATTAGAGAGCTTTGTTGCATTGAGCTGAGAATAGGTATTTAGGTTGCAAACAGCTTGAGCCTTAATTGCTATTTGTCATATTACCTTGCCTGGAGTTACTGCACTCACTACACTGCGCTTCTCTCTGTATGCAGAGGTGCACTGCTCCCTAGTATACTTAAGGCAAAATTTAAACCACCTGTTTAAATGAACCTAGCTATTAGTTTCTTGAGACAGTTAGGGAATACTTGTACAAACGGAGGAGAAAACCTTCAGTAATGTCTTGCTTTGCATGATAGAGCCTCATGGAAATCTGCTGCTGTGCTTTTGAAGATCACAGGATATGCTGTTTATTTTCTTTCTTTTTAGCAGAAATGCTTTTTTTTTAGGTATTGCTGAACTAAAAGTTAACTGTAACCTTTACATATCTGAATAGTTGTCGTGGTTTAACCCCAGGTGGCAACTAAACACCACACAGCCACTCGCTCGCTCTTCCCCAAGTGAGCAAACTTGTGGGTTGAGTTAAAGACAGTTTAACAGAGAAAGCAAAAGCCGGGCACATAAGCAAAGCAAAACAAGGAATCCATTCCCCACTCCGCACGGGCAGGCAGGGGTTCAGCCATCTCCAGGGAAGCAGGGCTGCATCATGCGTAACGGTGACTTGGAATGACAAACGCCATCACCCCTTCCTCCTTCCCCCAGCTTTATATTCTGAGTGTGATGTCATATGATATGGAATATCCTTTTGATAGGGTCACTGTCCTGGCTGTGTCCCCTCCCAGCTCCCCGTGCCCCCCCAGCCCCCTCACTGGTGGGGTGAGGAGCAGAAAAGGCCTTGACTGTGTGTCAGCACTGCTCAGCAATAACAGAAACATCCCTGTGTTATCAACACTGTTTCCAGCACAAATCCAAAACGCAGCCCCATACCAGCTACTGTGAAGAAAATTAACTCTATCCCAGCCAAACCCAGCATAATAGTGTTTCTTCTAGACCTTGAAAAGAGTAATGGAAAAGTAGAGAGAGAAAAGGAAGGGGAGGGAAGGCTGTGCTGGCATGAAAAAAGATGACCTTGCACATGGTTTCTTAGAAGACTGTATCCTGCAGGGTGAGTTTAAAAGGGGAAAGAAAAAAAAGATGTTAGAGATGCCAAAGTGTACAAAGTCAAGCAGTGCTTGGGTAACTGTCCTGCTAAAGATGCTCTCCATGGAGAGAGGGACTTAATGCAGGGCCCCGGCAGCCCAACCCGCTGCTGCACTGTGCTGCTTCTCCTCTGTAATGAAGTTACCAAAAACTAAGCTTTTTGGTTAAGCAAAAAGCCAGTTACTCAAAGGGCAGCATGTATGCATTTAAAGTGAGAGTATTGCTTGAGATAAATCCAGCCTGTTAGTTGCAAAAGAGAATTGCCATGGTACTATCATCCCGTAGGCTGGTGCTGAGCCTTGATGCCAATTTGTTTGGAACAGTGAGGAAAATTAATCCAACTGTGTATGAGACTGTCACATCTTGCAGCAGCAATCGGTTGCATGTGCTTTCCAGAGTATTTTGGACTGAGCTCCTCACATCAAAAAAAAAAAAAGAAGTTTTTATTGCTTTGGCAGGAGGGATTGCTCCCTTACCTGGCTGTGGAAGTATGGGATCCCTCTCCAGAGTAATCAAGGGGTTAGAATAGAATATTTTCAGTTGGAAGGGACCTACAAGGATCATCTATCTAGTCCAACTGCCTGACCACTTCAGGGCTGTCCAAAAGTTAAAGCATGTTGTTAAGGGCATTGTCCAAATGCCTCTGAAACACTGAGAGGCTTGGGGCAGGACCATCTCTCTAGGAAGCCTGTTCCAGGGCTTGACCACCCTCTTGGTAAAGAAATGCTTCCTCGTGTCCAGTCTAAACCTCCCCTGGCACAGCTTTGAACCATTCCCACGCGTCCTGTCACTGGATACCAGAGAGAAGAGATCAGCACCTTCCTCTCCATCTCCCCTCCTCAGGAAGCTGTAGGGAGTAATGAGGTCACCCCTCAGCCTCCTTTGCTCCACACTAGACAAGCCCAAAGTCCTTAGCTGCTCCTCACAGGACATTTCTTCCAGCTTTTTCACCAGCTTTGTTGCCCTCCACCACAGCCGTACTGGGTTGTACGGGATGTTTCGCCTGGGGTGTCACTACTGAGGCAGTACCAGCTCAAGGAGAACTGCTGACATGCTTGTTCCCATCTGCTTTTTCTGTGCTTGTTTTCCGTCTGCCTAAGCCTCTCCTTGCTCCAGTGCGGCCATCCCACCTCCCATTCCCCCACCACTGTTCTTCTGTCTAGTGATGTTCAGCAGTAACCTTTGGGAGCTTGGATACTCCCCGACTACAACTGAATCCGGGGAATGGGCGTAAATGGAGACTCGTGTCTGAAGAAAGATGTGATGCCAACAGGGAACAGGTTACTAAAGATGTTGGGTGGGAAGAAGAATGTGTATCTGATTAGCAAACCAGCCCACCTATGTTTTGCCCTGTGGTGGATGAAACTTAAGGCACAGGAACTTGTCAAGCCCCCTTGTCTTTCCAACGGTCAGTCTTTCGCTCCAAATACCCATTCATCCATGGGTACAAAAGTGGTGGGCTCCAGAAAAATCCCAGATCCATGTTCATGAGGACGATCATCACTCATGGTGAAGACACCTTGGGTTGAGAGGTGAATATCAACTTTCAGATTTACAGGTGATCAAAGAAGTGGTGAAAGAGATTGCCAGGATTAGAAAATAAATCATGTTTCTACACCGCCCAGGTTTGGCGTTTGCGGTGTTGCAAAGGATGCTTTCAGTAATGAAAAGCTGACTTGAAAAATAATCATTAGCACTTCTCTGTGATTTAAATTTCATTGCCTGAATTGAGTAATGGAAAATAGATCAACCAAGGCTTTTTATCTATTAGGTTTTTAAAGGAAGCCAGCTTCATGTCTCATTAGTGAGAAGTTCTCCATTGTGCCTTCTCTTACGCTTCCAGGGTCTAACGCATGGTGTTTTTGTGATGTTGTGGCTGCAGCATGGGAATATTTACTTAAAATAACATCCTTTCTTAAATGTAGCAAGACAAACTTGTGTACAAATTTATTTCTTAGGCAGCCTGAATTCTTGTTAGTGACCTCAAGAAATCCCCTAAGGGGTCTCCATGCTGTGTGGTCTTATTTTCCTGTTCCTTTGTGATGGCAGAAGGGAGTTTTAAATTCCACCTTCTCCAACACTGGAGATTCAAGCTTTATTATAATGGCTACTGAACTTCATTAACTGAGAGAGAAGACAACTGCCACTTGAAAAAATAATCTTTTTTTTGTTCTTGCTTTATAGCTATTAACTCAAACACCTGAAAAATAAGTGTAGGGTTGAAAAAGCTTTCCTAATTCACTTGGTGTCCCTGTTAATTCTCTGGAGACATCAGATTATTCCATCCTGAGGTGAGAATCAGGTAGCCTGAAATTGCTGTGGGGATATCAGTACATTTTTATGTATCAGGAAAAAGATTAAGAGAAATAGCATTAGCCTTTTTAGTCTTAATCTCCCCTGAAGTTCATGGTGCAGCATGTCCTGTGGAGAAAGGTATTAACTCAGTTAAAACTGTGCTAATGAGTTTAATTAAAACCCCAGCGAAGACTGGAGTAATCTGTAGCTTTCACAGGAGCCTAAGGGCAGGCTTGGGATTTCTTTATGTCTCTGGGCTGCTGAGGACCAGGGTGGCTGTTCCCAGCATCAGGTTCCACGTCCTCGTTGACCAGAGATGTAGCTGCAAGTTCAACCTGTGTGATGATGGATTTGGGCTCTACTCCTCTTCCCTGTAATCTCTGCTTCTGTGGCATAATTACAGAAAAGTGCTTTCACTCTAAAGGGATTTTGACACAGTTTGCAGCTAATTCCATGTTTTCTATCTAAGATCTGCTCAAGTCAAGTGAATATTTGCACCACTGCAATTACTCCAGTCCTGCAGGCAATAGCTGCCTCTTGTCTGCAGCCAACAGAAGATCGTGGCACTCTCTAATTTCCTATGTATCTGATAGTATAAAAATCTTCACTGTAAATATTTGCTCTTGAGAACATCAGGTAGTTAGGGGTGGTTCGTGAACAATGTTGAATCTATTAAAAAAAAAAAAAAATCATGCAGAGACTGTATGGGCTGCATGTACCAGAAGCTTGAAACATCAGAAGCAAAGTCGGTGCCTGATTTCTCTATTGCGTTTGTCCTTGTTCTGAACAACTTGTTCCTTCTAAAAAGGGAACTGTGCCCATTTTCTTCAAGCCAGCAGTATTCACATTTCTAAAATATGGTAGTAGCATTTTGCTCGGTTAGATAAATGGGTGTATGTGGGTGCACGCGTAGATAACTCCCAAATAAACCCAGGTTTCTGTTAACTCTTTAATTTCAGCAGGCAAAGGCGAACTCTAGACTCAAGCTCTTAACTCCATGCTAATGGATTTCTGCTCTACCTATTTAGGAGAGAGAGATGTGAGCATGCAGCTCAGCTGGAAACTGCTTTGTGGTCTCTGTAGGAATGAGGTTTCCCCTTGTGCGGCGACCTGCTGTTGGGTGTTGCCCTGCGCTGACCATCTCTTGCAGGGATGTAGTGTATGTTTGATGCAGAAACAAATTCTTTTTTAGCAGTCACTAACCCCAGATTCTGAAGTCTGTTTTGCCTTGCCCCAAAACTGGAAAACAAACCTAAATATATCCATATTGTGATCCTGGGGTACTTCTCAGTATTTCCGTTATGTTTGTAAACCTTGGAATCTACTTTTGTTGATATAGAATGTTTCCCTCTACTAGGAAATCTTTCTTTCCTTTTTTTTTTTTTAAATAGCAGTTCTGTTGTCAGTTCTGCAGCAAAACTGTGTCTTTGCACTTGCACTTAGCTGTGCAGGTAGCTGGTGCCTGTAGAATCATAGAATAGTTTGGGTTGGAAGGGACCTTCAAAGGCCATCTAGTCCAACCCCCCTGCAGTAAGCAGGGACATCTTCAACCAGAGCAGGTTGCTCAGAGCCCCGTCCAACCTGACCTGGAATGGTTCCAGGGATGGGGCATCTCCCACCGCTCTGGGCAACCTGGGCCAGGGGTTCACCATTCTCATGGTCAAAAATTTCTTCGCTAGATCTAGTCTGAATCCACCCTCTTTTAGTTTAAAACTGTTACCCCTTGTCCTGTCACTAAAGGCCCTGCTAAAAAGTCTGTCCTCATCTTTATCAGCCCCCTTTAGGTACTGGAAGGACTTGTATGTCACTAGGAAGCACTGACAGACATGTCTTCAAATGCATGGCCTGTGAGAAGTGTCTGCTGGGTGACCCTGGACATCCCTGTGCTGGAGATGCTTGGGATTCCCCTGTCCTATGCCATAATACCTGGTTATTATGGACCATTCATGAAATTTCTTACTGCAGATGCAAATGTAGGATGGGAAATTTTTAAAGCTCTTTCTCAAGATGCTGCATGGCCAGAGACTTTTGTGCTTCCATCATTAGTAACTTTACCTTACTCGTCATAAACCGTCAGTCTTCTGTCAATGGCCATCCCATTTATACCACTGTTGTCACTAACCCGTTATGCCTCTGGATTGGGAAACTGGTTGGTTAAAGCCAATCTTAAAATTATTCTTTTTTGCTAGGTTAATTTTTCTGGGACAGCTTCACAGGCTGATTCACTTTGCAGCCATGCAGGTGGTTAGCTGGTATTTAATAATAATTAAAACCAGCATCTTTAAAACAAATCCCCTCTAGTTAGAAATTCAGAACTGAAAAAATTCAAAATAAATTGAGCGTTGACTTGCACAATGAAATAACCAAGGAAAACATTCATTGCGGGCTGAGGCTAATTCTGTTAGAATAAAGGAGGCTGATTGTGAAATAAATATTAAATAAAGTGTCTCATTAAGTTCTGCAGTTTTACAAAAGCTGTCGCCACAGGGAGGAAAAACCTGGCGTGAATTATTGTTTGTTTACTGCAGCTGTCAGTCATCGCAGCGGTGAGCGTGTTGCATCAATTCGTAGGGTAGCTATTAGTAACCAGGCCATCCCGCTTACATGTCAAACTCCTTGCTGGAAAACGTGTGAAACTACATAAAAATTCTTTCATCTTGTTAACACCTCTTTCACAATATTCCTCATTTCGCTCGGTGATATCAGTTCTTGGAGATAACAGAAGAAGGCTTTAAAAATATCTTCTGGGTGATGTTGGGTGATGCTTATTTAATGAATTTAGTTATGTCTCTGACACCGGAGGACTGGTCCATTCCTGGTTCTGCCTCTGATGCAGTTTTTGAGTCCTTCATCGCTTTTTGACTGTTCATGTGTTTTATGGCTAGATTGGATTTTATTATCCATGATGAGGTCTTTGGGACACGGCTTTTATCTGTTAGTCGCTGCTTGGTACACCGAGAGTCCGCAGTCTGTAGGTGTTACTATAATGTGAGTAACAGTGCTGTAACTTGGAGGGCAACAGCCATTAGTGATTTTGGGGAATGAGAGTCTCCTTAATTTCAGCGCAGATCATTCCATATCAGTCGCAGTTTTGTCTAGAAAGACACGTTTTAGACTTTGAAGGCAAGACAATTGGATTCCACATCTGTTTTGTGTGACTTTAGAAATGCCTAAAAAAGACTTTAGGCAAGTCACTTCTAAACTTTGTGTCTCTTGGTTGCCTCCATCTGTAAAACGGAGGTAACCTCAGAGGGATGCCTCGAATGTTCATCAGTGATTTATTGGATGTCGCTGAAGAAAAGCGTTACGGGCAATGTTAGTGAAGTTTATTACTCAACCCCTCTACTGCGCATTGATCCGTATTTCAAACATCCGCAGTCTCCACAGTGAGCGCTAGCAAACTCTTAACCGGAGTCAGCCTGTAGATGACAATAATAACATCAATATACGTGGGGCTTTTCTTTTGGAAGAGCTCCAAAGAATTTCATAAACTGTGATGCAAACCATAGTGTGAATATTGCCTTAGCAGCCACCAGCTATCAGTGAGGTGCTGCGTGATGGATATTGCAGCTGGCAGCCCTATGCGAAAGGATAGGAAAAAAAAAAAGAGAAATAATACTGCATGCAGTGGAGACAGCACAGGCAGGGAAATAGGAAGACAAAATGACACTACCTGAATTGCAATCTTTAGCTTTGTGATCAGCCATTCCCAGAGATTAAGTGACTCTGCTGTGAAACACGGCTTTTTTTGTCGCAGTCCCACGGTGCTGTGATATTGGTTTAATTCCAGTAGAGCCAAAAGAGTCCTGCTAGCTCCCAGGGGTTTCTTTCTTGCAGAACGTGTGCATTTCTGAAGGTCTTAATTCAAATTGTGTGGTACAACAACGTGATTTCAGCGGTTTCTCAGCCTGATATGACTGTCTGTGTAACGTCCTCCTCCTATGGAGGCGAAAGGCACAGCTGGAGTTTGCTCTGTACATCCAAAAGACTTGAAAGCATCACCCAGATAGCTTACTCTCAAACTGAAGTCACATTGACCCTAAATCCTTTCAGAAAGTGTAAACACCGTTGCAAAGATACTGGCTAAAGATCTGTTGTGTTCAGTTGGGTTTGCTCACTGGATGATGGAGCCTTGGCTTCTCCCCTGGATTGTAGGCACCTGAGTTGCGTTGTCTAAAGTTGAATGTTGTTATTGTAGGTCCCAGATAACATCACTGGAGAGAGACAGCAGGTTCAGAAGTACTGAGAGATGCTTGTTTGCCTCAGTTTGGTAGGGAGGCCAGATCTTGTATAAGACTAACGTGGACATTTTGGTTAGCTCCTCAATGGTGGGTACGCTGTGTACTTTGTAATCTGCCAGACCACTATAACAAGTTACTGCTTTAATAGACTAGACACAGGGTTCAAGTTTTCAAACCTGTTATTAATGAGAGGTTCATCAGCTTTTGCATCCCGTTGCAGGAACGCATTTTGGAGAGGTTTTGAGCAACTTTCAACTCCGGTGGCTGAGTGCGGAAGCTTCAAGGGCTCAGAACCACTAAAAACCACGGCAGAGAGGTCCAGAAACTGGATAACACAAATTAGTAGCTACAGTTGGAAGCTACAACAGGAACACCTGGAGAAGAAACGCGTGGCTGCTACGTGTGCTCCTGGTGACAGGCATTAGTGTTCGGAGCAACCAGCCAGCTGCAGTCAAACAAAAATGGCCAGGGCAGGGGTCAGTCCAACTTAGTTGCAGCACGGATGCTGATTTGGGGCTCATCCCAGCTGCCTGTTGGTCACAAAAATTGTAGAAATCTTATTGTCTTTGTAATTTTGCAGAAACGGTCTTTCCTTCAGTAACTTTTGAGCCTGTTGGCGGGGCTAGATGATTGCAAAATCTTGTTTGCCTTAGAAAATAGGGCTAAAGTATGTATAACCCCTTAAGGAGAAGGGAGCTTGTTGAACTGAGATGCTTGTTTGGCGATGCTCGTCCAAAGCTTGCCTGGTATGGAGAAGAGATTGCATTGTATCGTCTTTTAGGCTTGGTCTGGGCAAACCAGTATTTCTGTTTGGAGCACCCTGGGCTGATGGAGACCTTCGCGGTCAATAGCGCACAGTTTGAGGCTCAGCTTCCTGCCTGGCTGTATGCTTACACCAATAGTTACAATAAAAACGAAACACGAAGTATAATTATAACCTGGTGGATGCATTTATATTTTTGGTATGTTGTGTTGCTGGGACTACTTTAAAACCTCTGTGTCCAGGATTCTGGTCTTTCTAGATATTTAAAAACCCATCAATTCTATATTTTGCTAGGCCCCATCCTCCCACTAAAAATATATATATATGTAGATAACAGTCAATGACTGCATTATTGTTTAATTCAGTACATCTTTCAGCTTTAGGATCCCATTCATCTGTATTGCTGAAATCGATTCCTCCTGGAAATACTGTGGTAATTAGAGGAGAAGCTGATTTGCAGGCATTGCTGTGATGTGTAACCAGCCTGTCTTGTTTTGATCATTTCATTACCTCTACGTACGACTTTAATGTGTATCATCTCGAGTAGGACCACATGGAGAGGGAATGTGAACTTCTCATTTGCATGTTAATGGCACTTTGGGAAGGTGTTACCGGGATCCAAGCAGTGCTATGCAGAAAAAAATAACATGTCCAGGATGCAAACACGTTTGACAGCTAGTGGTTCAGACCTTGCTAATAAGGGTCTTGTTTTTCTTCCAGTAGAGCAAATGCACTCTTCAAATGGACAAGGCAATTGGTATGATTTAGTAAGAGAACTGTTACGGAGAACGCTTTCCTGCGAAGGAAGAGCTTGTAATTCGTGTGCCCTTTTTAAAGGGAGAATGTATTAATTGCATCTTAATATGTGTTGTGACACTAGGGATGCACTGGAGAAAGCCGTTCACTGAAACTAGCTGGATTGCTCGTGCGCGAGGTGCGTGTTGCTGGGAGCGTGGGCTGTGCTCAGGAGCTGAAGTACTGCTGTACGGGTTATTTAGTGAAGCTTGTTTGGCATTGGAGGGTTTTGTCCAAGGCTCTGACACTTCACTCTCCAACTTCTGGTTTTAGAACGGAACATCTGTCACTTTATCCTAACCCTGAAGTGAGTCCCAGTGTGCCTCAGTCTGTCATTGGGGTCGTTTGTCCTCTTGCTCATAATAAGGACAAGCTCATAATGGCTATTTTGGCCATTTCTGGGAAAGTCAAGATACTCTGTCACATTTCTGTGTTTGTGTGGAAAGGGCTCCTTCTGAACCATCACAGAAATCCCTGTAAATATCAAAAACATGTCTTGTGACACTTCAAATGCTTTCTCATAGTTCCCTGCTTGCCTGCTGTTTGAGAGAAACCTGAGGTACATGCTTTCAGCTCACCATCAGCCTGACGGAGCCGGGACGAATTGCCATTCTCTGTCGATCAGACCTGGAGGAAAACGAGTGGCATGGGAGTAACAACCTGGCATTCCCACTTAGGGACAGTTGGATAAGCCTCAGGAGAGGAGACTTGCTGCTTTACATTAAGGTTGGTCCACCGAGCAGCATCCCTTCTCCTGCCTCTTGCTGCTGTGCGTTGCTGCAGCATCCCGTGGCCCATCACAGAAATCACAGAAATCACAGAAAC
>NW_010565796.1:0-1537 GCF_000687285.1 Phaethon lepturus
CCCGGAACGAAGTGTACCCGGGGCTGCCCTCCAGCCGTCCCCTGTGTGTGCACATCTGCCTCCCAGCTGTGCCTTGCTCCACGCCCAGAGTTTTGCCATCAGTGCCAGAAAAGGCCTATGCAAAGCCTTCCCCCCCCCCCATTTCATTAGTCACTAAAGGGCTCTTTAGCTGTGTTGCAAAAGGCGGAGGTCTGGGCATCTAGGAACTGCGGGGATGTCGGTAGACCGTGACTGGGGCATGTTACTACTGTCTGAACAAGCGTTCTGCTGCTAAATGAGTGCCAGGGTGAATTTGGATACAGGTGGAGGGAAAGAACTTGGAGAAGATGAGGATTGAAGGGAGGACAGTAAGAAACAGAAAACCCCAAACACTGAATTCCTCCTGGATAGTCAGGGTGGGAAACAGTTTGTCAAGAGAAGAACTGTAGCTGAAGCCTGTTTCGGAGAGAGGAGATGTCAGTATTGACTGAGGCCAAAGTAACCACTTGTTTTTTTTGAACTGTTTACTTATTTCTGAGCTCCTCAAGATTTTTGCACTCCATTGTCCCTCAGGATTGCTATCCTTGCATGTAAACGCTTTCCCCCACACATACACCCTCCCCTTTTCTCCACTTAGCTGTTTTTTTGCCTGCTTTTCCCTAAAGATGAAGCAAAACAAATGTTCTGCTACCAAGACCCTTACTCAAAACAGTCGTGCAGCTTTTTGGGATCAAGAGAGTTACCTGACCTTTCAGCCAATAAACCATTTGCACGTTTAAGGGCTTTGGCTATTTTTGTGTCCGAGTGAGCACCTTTTTATTGTAGTCATGTCCTGCAGCTCCCAGTAGTTCAGCTTCTCTGGCTGACCCTATGTAAAGTCACTGTGCAGTGCAGGAGACCCCAATTTCCTGTCTCTAACTCCCCTTCTGTACTTCCATTTCACATTCCACTGAGGACTCAAAATGGCTGCAGATAGAAAATCCACACGGACTTATTGCCAGCTGTGGGGTGAGATCCAGGTGGAGAGAGTTTTCAGGTGTGGATGCATACTGAGCAGAGCATTCCCAAAAAGTAGGGTGGGTTTTTTTTTGTTTAGGATAGGTAATAGATACCTACTTTGCACTGTCATAGCTTTTACTGTGCTACAGCTTCCATTTTAACTGTGTCAAGAAAGAAGGCGCTGCCTTGGAAATCTTTTAATGCTGTTGATAAAAAATCCATAGGGCTGGGAAGGAGTCTGTGCTATGAGTGTCCATCCTTACGTGCCTTTGTTTGGGCTCTGGCTGAGGAGGAGCTTGCTGTACTTACACTAGTCAGTGGCTGGGCTGCCTGAAGTGTTGCTCTCACTTAGCTTCTCCATCATGCTAAAGGAGTTTGCTGCACGGCTGCAAAGAGGGGCTGGGTGAGAAGAATGTCCCCAGGTTGTTGTCACACCAGCTAGAGTCTCCTTTTGTCAAATCTTCCTGCATCAGGAAGATTGAGGCAGAAGAGGGATAAATAGTCTCCTGGGAGATTTAGGATGGAGATTCTCATAATCTCGTTCGTGTCTGTTCAGCAG
>NW_010565796.1:1568-2396 GCF_000687285.1 Phaethon lepturus
GGATTGAAGCTGCACCCTGTATATCGACCTATACACTAAATGAAGTCATTGTGCATCCCCTGGACTCATGCCCTGAACCTGGCTTTTTTTCTACTATCTGACTTCTGTCTTGGCTGTGGTGGTGCCTTGCACTCTTAGTTAAATAGTTTGATGTCAAAGGAAAGCGGTGGGAGGAGTACGTTTCTTGTCTGCCTTGGTAGGATTTCTGGCAACAATCTGAGAGGGAGCAAATGTTTGTCATTGTACTTTCAAGGTGGTTCAGTGATACCAGTCTAGATCTGTCTCACTCACACAGGGGACGTGTTGTTTTGAAGTACTCATCAGTGCTTGCTATTTTGTATGTCTCTTTTTCCTCTCAACAGATGCTACAGCTGCCACGGCCGCAGTCCCTACAGCAGAAGTTGGTACTTCTCAGGAGGTTGACCAAGTGTTTGAACCAGCTGATACCTTGCCCTCCCGGAGTGAGGCAGCCGCTGTGCAGCCCATCGTTGGGATCAGTCAGAGAGTGCAGATGAACTCTAAAGAAAAGAAGGACTTGGGGACACTAGGTACAAACTGAGGGTGATGTGATGGATCCATTCCTGTAATTCTGGCAGGATGGAATTGTTTTGAGGATCTGAAAGCAGTGCTGTAGCTGGATTTACTGCCTCTAATTTTGCCTCTTTCCTTTCTTTCTTCAACAGGGTATGTGCTGGGGCTGATCATGATGGTGATAATCATTGCCATTGGAGCTGGCATTGTCCTGGGATACATCTATAAGAGGTCAGTGGCTATTCTCCTTTGTCCAAAAGCCAGTGTAGGCATGAAGCAATGTATATAGAGCAGGAA
>NW_010565796.1:2427-24725 GCF_000687285.1 Phaethon lepturus
ACCTAACCAGATCCCAATGGCAGATAGAAGCTTATGTTTTGATATGGCATGTTGTGCAAGAGCGCTTGTTGCACTAAGGAAAGAACTATTTGAGTTAATTCCATTCTTCTCTGTTGCACCCATCAATGTGGTATTCTGTCCCATTTATAGTTTCAAACTGTGCTCTTTTTTTTTTTGTGTTTGTGTGTGTGCACGTGCACCTTGATGTTCCTTTCTCAGATGCATCCAGGGGAGCTGAATTTTGTGTAAGGGCTGGAGAGAGCAGATCCCAGGTGCCCTCACAGGAAGTTTCTTTTGTGATCAGAAAAAGAACAGTCCTTCTAGCAGGCCACCTGTTCCCCTGGTTTCTCTAGTCTAGCTAGCTTTAGAAGAAAAACAATTGGCAAATTCTCTGCCACTCATTTATTGTATCCTATGAAGCTGAATATCGAGTAGCACTTTTTTTTTGTCAAAAGTTAATTTTACCAAAGCTCCTGTATACTTTAAGGTCAGTTTTGATTTACACTGAAGTTATGGTTTGTTTAGCCACTTCACTATGTTGGACAGAAATGTTGCTGTAGCTTAGCAGTGTTTGAGGTTAGTGGTAATAGTAAGCAGCTTGGTTGTAAGAGACAGGGCAGGATTAACAAATAGTGAAGTTGCTGCAGCAAGTGAAGGCCCAGGCTCACTCCTCTGGGAGGGTTTGTTCTGTATTTTGGCTGTTTGACAGCGGTCTGACACAACCAAGCAGAAGGAGCCCTTTCCCAAGCTGGGACATGTCCTTATGTAAGTGTTTATAATAAATGCCAACAGAAAAAAACCTAACAGAGGGAGGAGTGTTACATAAGGGGCAAAACAGAGTGCTGCTTGTCGAGGAATCTGATTTGAGGTGTCACTTCAGAGAATGCTGTCTCGTGTGCTGGCAGGAATGGCAGCCACTGCTGCACGCTGGTAGGCAGCTTTGAAAAGCAGCCAAAATGCTTATGTGCTGACAGGAAACCCCAGCAGCTCTGCCTGCTTGGGATCACAAGCCCCAGGAGGAGTGGGTGGGTGGTGCCTGTCCCACCTCACTCCTGTCTTTGGTGGGAAGAAGCAACAGACCAATGTTCAGCTTTGTCCAAATGCAGCTTTGCTTCTTCAATCCCAGAGAGCTCACAGCAGGGCTGTTGTGCAGGTTTAATGTCTCTCTCCATTCTTGCCTTACTCTCAAAATGGCATGTGCAAGCTGGCAGGTTTGGGTAGGTGTGGTGAGAAACCTTTCATTGGTTCAGTAGCTTTTGGTATACGTAGCTTTTCTGGAGACAACATGCTATTAATGCCATCCATTTTTAAAGAGAGGCAGTTCTTTCTCAGTACAAATTACAGAGGTGTTGCCTCCCTTAGCAACAGGCTGAAGAGTGAGGTAGGTTTGAGGAGCTAGTTGTGGTATGAAGCTGTTAGATGCAAACACATAAGGCAGGGCCAGCACTGAAGTAAGCTTCAATACTGTCAGTAATGGCTTAATTTGCTACACAGGTTGGTTTGCAGCAAAAAAAGGCAGAATCTGTCACCACCTCTGGTACTTGTTTCTATCAATCCGATGAAGCAGGTTACAGAAGCTCTTTTGCACAGCAACGGGCTCTGTGCTGTCTTGTTGCTCCCCTGGGCCTGCACCAGGCAGTTCTGTGGGACTGCAAGATGTGAAGAAACATTTGTTAGCTCCATGGTTTGAAGGAGAAGCCTGGCTTTATAGTCATCATTTAGCTGTAGCAATGTTAGTGAATAAGCCAGTTTATGAGGGAGGGACAGACTTCACTTGGCTGCTCGTTTTTTAAACGTGCTCACATGGGGTCCTCTGCTTACAGTAGGGAATGTTTTGGGCCCTTTGTACAGCTGAAACATCTATTTCTTGAAGAGCAGAGTCCCTTCTTTTCTACTGTATCACCTTTACTGAGACTGCCTCCAAGCAGTGGCACTCACTCCAAGTACATGTATGTTTGTTTTGTTTTGTTTTTTTTTTAATCTAGGGGGAAAGACCTGAAGGAAAAGCATGAACAGAAAGTTTATGAGCGTGAAATGCAGCGCATCACACTGCCGCTCTCAGCATTCACCAATCCTGCCTGTGAGCTTGTAGATGAGAACACAATTGTGGTGCACACCAGCCAGACGCCTGTGGAAGACACGTGTGATGGCAGTGGCCCTCTTATGGGTCAGGCGGGTACTCCTGGTGCCTGAGCAGCTTGGGCAGGAGCGGTACAGGCTGAGCAAAGCCTCCAGCTTCCCACTGTGAGTGCGAGGGTTGCGTGTGTTCATTTCTATTTTGTTTTCTTTTTGATGAAAGCCAGATGAAGGTGATGCAGAGGGACAGAGCAATGGGCTATTCATAATGATCTGTTTGAGGGACACCATTCAGTGCATGACCAGCTGGGGTCTGGTGTGGTAGACCCTGCTGCTTCCTCCTACCTATCTCCATGGCGTACCAGGGAGCTGGGGGGGGATGATGGGCTGGACTCACAATTGGCCACAGATCCTGTAGTTCGCAGTGTGGTCTTCCTCTTTTTCTGTTCCTTTCCTATTTAACGGTGTGCACTGTTACTTAAGGTTCAGCCTGGAATGCCAGGAGGGAGCAGTACTGCAGGGACCGAGGGGAGTTTTGCATCAGACTTAGCTAGATAATTACACTCTGATTATAGTTCCTGCCTTTTTGCTATAGTGGCTGAAAGCTGGAGACAGCGTCCAGAATCCTGCTACCGGATCGGGGTTTTTTTTGTTTTTGTTTTTGTTTTTTCCAAGGAAGACTTTATTTGAGGGATGGCTTTGACCAGGAGCACTATGTTTAGCCCCAGTGTCAATTTGGAAAAGCTCTTCTCACGCTCTTGACAAATCCAGGTCTTCCAGGGCTGAGGCCACATCTCCATTCCCCTGTGGTGCTACATGCACAGCCACAGTTGTAGGTGTCCAGGTGGTCTGTACCTCCTGCTCACTTACATACACAGATCAGGAGACCAAAGGCTAGCAGTAGATGGTTGTGAAGAAAACAGACTGCCCTTCAGTTACCTACAGCAGGTTGAGCACTGAGGATCAATAACATCCTCTTCCACATTCCCTTGGCTTTCTACAGAGCCAGCTCTGGACAGAGTGGCCAGGCCAGCTGTGGAGACCACCCTGGCCATGATGCAGCAGCTCTTGCTCCAAGGGCAGGACAGGGCAGCTGCTCTTGCAAGATCCCTAAGTTACGGCATGGCTCCTGGCCCAGCCTCCTTCCCACACACTCAGCTTGTGCAGCAAGACTACTTGCTTACAGAGCCTGGCCCTATTAGAGGTTTTGTAACAACTTTTGTTAGCATTTCAGGGAGTTTGGAAGGGATGGTTGCTGCAGTGTCTCCCAAACGGCACCAAGGCAAGGCCAGTTCAGGGAAACATCCATTCGCAGCTTTGGGGATTCAAGCCATTCAAGTAAGTTTTCTAGCCATGTGCTTTATAGCTCTGGGCCTAACAGGGAGCAGCACTTGGCAGCAGGGGTTTTAGTGTTAATGTTTGATTCAGAAAAGGGAAATGTTTTATTTTTAAATGCCTTTGAATACCATTTCTTTGTAAAATGTTTTAAATACCTCATTATGAGAAGGTGCAGATTGTGCTACCTTGTATTAAAGCTTAAAAAAAAAAAATGCTCTGTAGACCCGTGTGGACTGTGGCTCATCTGTACATTCCTCCTGCCAGAGCAGCATCCTTTTGCTTGTTGCAGACTTCAAATTGAGGAGAAGATGCCACTTCAGTTTGCCAGACCCAAAGGTAAATCCCTACATGCACCAGTATTGACAAGGGGCATGGAGGGTGTCTCCTTGCTGCCAGCAGCTAGTCTTGGACTGGGATGCTGTTCCTGAAAAGCAGCTGTGGGTGTGTGAGCTCTGCTGACTAAGCAGCCTGGCCCATGGGAAGACACTCTCAGTTACAGCCCCTTCCTGCACTGACACAGGTCAGTTCTGCTTTGGAGCCGCTCAGCAGCAGCTCCATCCCTCGGGGCCTTGCATTGATGGAGACAGAGCACAGCAGGTTACAGGAGGCACTGACATAGCATTTTCATTCAGTTGTTGGCTTAACAAATGCCCCTTGAGCTACGTATTTCAGAATAAGAGGTTTCCAAGAACAGGCTGTATTTTTATCCCTGGACCAGAAAAAGAAAATGAGGAAAGGCTCCATGTTCCGTTGACTCCTGTCCACCCACCCTTAGAGGGAAAAAAAAACCCCACCACCAAAACTTGACAATTTCTTCCCTTTCCATCACTCCAGGTAAACAGTACTATAGAGCACTTGCACTGCATCCCTATAGTTTTGTAAATGTGTTAGAGCCCTTTAGCTCAAGAAAGGGAGTTGTAGATTACGATACTTGATCTGTGCAGTTTTGGTGTTGCCGTTTTGTGACAACAGTAGAAACCCAAGAAAGTTACAGTTTCCTGCTTTATGTAACACAGACAACACAATCTTGTTTTCATAGCATACATTTACTGCTTTTTAATTTAGTTAGAACATTGAGCTGTGCAAATCACAGTTCATAAATCCCACCCACACATCACCCAGAACTCTCCCCTTCAGGGGTCCTCTCACAAACCAGCCTGGGAGGGGGAAAGAGGGCAAATCCTATTAACAGTCCCGAATCCACTGGACCCAGTTTAGAGAGGCTCCTCCACTGACTCAGCACAGGGAGTCCCCAGTGTTTCTAAAACACTACTACATTGACTAAACTCCCCTGCACACCTTTTGTCAGGTGATGACTGGTCCCATGTTATCTTACGTAATACTTCAAACTCATGGGTAGGGAGAGGAAATCAAAGTAACAGCAAAGACTAACACCCATTCCCCACCATTCAATACCAAAGGGAAGGGGGGAGAAAGGAGCACACTAGAAATCCAGTTAAACCAAGATGTTTGTGAAACTGAAGAGCAGGACTTGAGCCAGGTTTTTGTTCAGTTCTGCCAACCCCGTGAGCTACTGCAGCAGTTAGTTATCTTTCTTCCTTCTCCCACTGAGGGAGGAAGAAGAGAAGTGCTGGAAGCAAATACACCCCCACCCACCTCCCAATGACTCCAAGCCATTTTTTCTCCCCAAAAGCAGGGAATGACCCTGAGGAAAGTTTCTGCTTGGAGAATCATCTCAGGTGCTGCAGCAACAGCTGCAAGAAGGACCTTCGAAGGGAGCAACTTGCACAGCCTGCAGGAAAGGATGAGGTAATGGCAACTGAATTATTAGTTCTCCAGCTGCCGCTCCTGGGAGGATGGGACGTTCTCCAGCACTTTTCTGTTCATGACAAGTCCATCCTTTAAGTAACGTTGGGCATGTCCCCCTTTGCCATTGTCCATGCACAAAGTCTGAGCCACTTCAGACCTTGGGCTTTCTGAAGAGCACCTTCTGCCACCTCACATCCACAAGCTCAAGCAGGTTCAGCACTCCAGGGACGTCCACAGCCAGCGCCTAGTGCAGTTCTACACGTTTGTGTTCTAAATACTTTCACCTAGGTTAAGGTTCTTGGGCAAGCAAACTCACTGTGCAGGCTCAGGGTCTGAAGATGCTCAAGTAGCTCATTTGCTGCCTGCCTTGTTCACCATCAGGAGGGGCAAGCAGAGCTCAGTCTTAGTGTTTCTAGGCAGGCTTTTGGAGGTATTCAGAGACAGAGGAGGAAAAAACCCACAAAACCAAACCAAAACAAAAACTCATACATGCTTCCCCACAGACAAGGTGTTTCAGGAGAGCTGCCCAATTCCTGGGGCTTTTCGCTCCCTCCCCTGATGCACACTGGAGGCCAAAATCTTGGTGGGTTTTTCTAGAAAACACATGCACAAACATACAAACACACACACGCTGTCTGGTGGGGCCTTTTGTTGGATGTCCAATTTCCCCGTCTTTCTGAGCAGGGCAGTCAGTGGAAGAAGCAGTTCCAGAAGTGCTGGTCCTTGCCCAGGAGAGTCTCCTACAGCAATTCCCTCCCTGGCAGACAGGCCAGGGTGGCTTCACAGCTTGCAGCCAAGTTCTAAGGCACCACAGTAGAGAAGCCTGAAAAGGCCAGAGAATGATTTCTCAAGCCAGAAAAATAGTGTTGAGCAGCTTTCCTAGGTGCAGTTGGCAGGAAACAGCCCTTTTCGCTTCTGAAACATGCCAGAAATCCACAGTGAATCAGGATGTCCAAGAGGAGAGGTGTTGGGTGGGGAGAGAGAGGCAATGCAGCAAACACACAGCGTGGTGCCCCGTTAATGCCCTGGAAGTCGCTGAAGTGCATCTCCCTCCCTGTCACTTATCTGAACTCCAGCAGGCAGCAGGACAAGCTGACTAGGTTGTGTTTTCAGGTAGCTTGTCACGGTTCAGTCCGTACTGCACACTCACGTTGTGGTCTAGCTCTTCCAGCTCAGATGGGAGGGGGATGGCAAGTTCTCCCAGGTAGAGAGAGAGAGCTTCAAAGGAATCTTCCAACTTGGAAAAAGGGGGCCTAGATGGAGCAGTGAGGAAATGTGAGCCAGAAAAAGTAAAGCAGAACAGCATCTGGAAAGGCTGAGCCAGTTGTCCATCCAGGCTACTGTCCCGTGCACAGAGGTGTGAGCAGGGACATGATCTCTCCCCATTCAGCTTCCGAGATTGCCAAGATCCCATCTGTCTGGGTTACCCTTATCTACAACCAATGACCGGAAGGTCCGGCTCTTTTGGAACCTACTTGGCATCAACACTGTTCCGAAGCTACAGGTTTCACAACTGAAATCAAATGAAATATTCACATTTCAGAGCTGCTGCCAAGGTCTCCCCCTACTTTTTGTACATTGGAAACCCTGAACAATCACTCCTTTACCCTGTCTGTCTTGGAAATTGTTTCAGAGACTTCTACCATATACAGCAGTCTCTCTCCCAAGTTGATGAGTCTTTAGCCTCGCCTCATGTGGAAGCCTTTGAGCATTCCCACAGAAGGCTGGAATACAGCCCTTCTCCACCCTGTGTGCAGAGCAATCCTTCCACCAAGGGGATACAGACACACCCTTCAGGCTTACAAAGAGGAGTCCTCCAGACCCCAGACCTACCTGCTCTCTGGTTCCAGTCTGCAGCAAATGGCAGCCAGAGGGAAAAAGGCTGGAGGACAGTCAGCAGGAACAAACTTCTCCCAGAACAGCTTCACATTAAGGCCAAAATCCAGTGTGCGTGGCAGACAGTCCGGGTCAGCATAAACCTGGCCTATAATCTAGGGAAAAATGAGAGAAGCACTTAAGTACAGTAACAGTTCCAGAGTGTTAATAAACAGGGAACTTCAGCATTGGGCAGAGGCTCCTTCAAAGCATTAGGGTGCAAGGGACAGAGCAGAAATACTGTTCCTCCTTTCCAATTAGGCTAGTTGCACAGGGGAATGAACAAGGCAGTGCATACAAACTTTGCATGAAACTTTTTCAAGACCTGGTGATGTGGCCACAGTTGTGAAGGCCCAGATGCCCTTCTATTTCTCCCCAGGGTTTCTCTGCTAGAAGATACAGGATGACATGCACTGCCCAGAGAGCTCAACAGCATCTCGCTGCTGGATCAGCTACTGTACTGTATGCTGCTGAGGATGATGCGGCTCCTCCTGATCACAGGTAATCAACACAACCTGCATCACCAGCACATCCCTCCCCTCTCACTACCACCAGCAGACCTCCTTGGTCTACAGACCCTGTCCTAAACAATGGTGTGAAGTCAACAGCACCGCAAATTCTGAGTTGCTCTGTTACTGGCAGGTTGAACCCCACCCACAGAGAGAGTGTAGGGGCGGAGAGAAGAACAACCATAACCAACACCCAGGAGGTTGCAGGCGAGAGGCAGTACAGGAAAGAGCTGGGTGGAACAGAAGTCCTGCCCCAGCACTCAGAAGTCCCAGTGCTCACCACCTAGCCCACTGAGCTGCACTCGCCACCTCCAGCCGTAGGGGACTCAAAGTGCAGTAAGAGGGAAGGAGCCCACAGTGGAGAGCTGTGAGGTGATCTGGACTCAGCCAAGGTCAATGTCAATACAAACTCTCACATGGGGAAGAATATCAGCTTTAAAGCCTCATCGGGTATCACGAAAAGGGTGTTATATATAACCACCCAGGCTTTTCTATGCCAATAACTCAGGAGGACAACCACATCCTGTAACTAGGCAGTGGAACGCCCATTATGTATTTTGGCACCGTTACCTCCTTATCTGAGTGTGCAATTTCTTTTTTTAGTATTTTTATTTTGGTGACAAGGAAAATGTTAATATGCTACTACCCCTTTATTTGTCTTTTTCCTAGATGAAACAATTGTTTTAATCCCACATAGAGATTTTTCAAGTTCCTAAATCTATCACTCACAACCACAACATTCTCTGAGAGGAGGACCCAGTGTAAATACAGCTCCAGATGAGGCCACAAAGATTTATGCACAGATATTTTGCTTGTTCCCTTCTTTTAAACACTGAAGATGAAACTGCTGGTCTCCCCTGGTGTTCCTGTAACTGCTGTTATCCGCACACATAACATCCTACCTTCCATCTGTATTTCCATGGTCTTACACACCTTTTAAACTGAAAATACCTTGTAGCTTTTGAGTGCTGCTCTTTGCTTTGCAGACAGTAAGACTGTGTATTGGCTCAGAGATAAACTAAAGCCAACAGACTTCAGGGTGCAAGCTTCATTAATCAACCTGCAAACAGGTTTCAGTTTCCCCTTCTTTGAAGGGTTTGCCATCCACAGTGGAGGCCCTGAATTTGCTGAGATTATATAGCTGATTGTTCTTTTAATGAGGCAGTAGAAATAAAAAAAAAGTATCATAGTTTTAGAGAATATGTCTACATTCAAATGGATACCAGGGCTCAGTCAGAACTTGATGGACATTTTTACAGCTTCTCTCAGTCCAGGAGGAACCCCTGTATTTCTTTCAGTCCAGGAAGAAACACTCTCTGTGACCAAAACGTTACAAAACAGTTATCCTCCTTGAGGGAACAGGGGCAGGATAAGCTCGTACTCCCAGCCTAATTCACTGTGTTGTTAGGTCACAGGCTGCACACTGACACAGAGAACTGGCTGATACAACATGTGCAAGGCAACTGCAATGGGGAAGGTGAAGTCCATTAAAGATGCCATGTAATGTCCTGGTCTTACCTCACAGAGAACAATCCCAAATGAAAAGATGTCCACTGTCTCATCGTAGCTCTGTCCTGCAGGAAACATAAGACATTCAGCTCTGTGAGAGACAGTTCCCCATCCAGCTATTCCAGGAGCTGCCAGTCCAAAGATGAACTAAGCCTATTCCCTGGAGGGCCCTAAAACAGGAGACAAAGCAAGGCTTAAATCCCCAAGATACGTATAACAACTGCATCTTCCTATACACTGCCATCACATATTTTAACCCTGCTTCTTGTTTCTGACTGGGAATTACAGGACAACACTGGGAAGGCTTGTGTATCAGAGGTCTGAGCAAATACTAAGGATGACTGTGGAAAGCTTCTGTCCACTTCCATTGATTGCTGTTCTAGTGCATCTCTACAGTGTACTGAGCCAGTGTTCAGCTTTCCCAACAGCCAGCGACTGCCCAGTCCCTGCTGCAGTGACTGCTGAGATAATAAATTACACACTAGCAGCACTTTGAATCTGGGAAAGCAGACTGGCTCCAGCATGCCATTCTCTGCTTACAGACACTCCCCTCCTAAGCCAATATCTGGTAAACAGCCTTGCTTTGAGAGGTGATGTCAGACTCCGCTCTTGCTGTTCTCTTGACAAATGCCAGGTCTGAGAGAGGCTCTGAGAAGCAGCCTCAGGCTCCAGTAGCCTTAGGAGAAGGAAAGCAAAACAGCACACAAGAATGCAATATGGAGAAGAGCTGAGCTGGGGGAAAGGAGCCCAGTCCTTCATTCCCTGGTGGACTATGTTGGACAATATTGCTATCACAGCCAGCCTGGTCAGACCGACCTGCTCATTAGGAGGAAACTGTATCCATTGTATTTCACCCTTATTTCAACTCTGCAGGGGCAGTTTTTCCCCTAAGGGATATAGTTAATCCTTAATGCAATAGAGGGCTGCACGCCAAAACCCAAATCTCCCTGCACTTGGACAACTCCCACCCCAATCCCGAGACTTCAGCAAATGTAGCAGCATGACTTCTTCCTGGATCTACGTAACAGCACACATAAGCCTCACCCTGGAGTTTAATGATTCCCTGTCTCAAGGGGCAGTTTCAAAGCATGAGGCTGCAACAGAAATTGATCTCAGGTTCAAACTTATTTCAGGCCTCTTTTGTCTTCCCTGTTATCTGGACCATAACAAGTTTAGGTCTGTTGCCCTCCTGAAGAATCCTGCTGTCAAGCCAGAAACATTACCTTGCCTGGTACAAAGGCTTATCAGGTCAGGAACCGCAAGAAAAGTGCAGCTAGGGTACCTGTGTGTATAAATAAGCTTGCGTATTAGCAGGTCTAAAACCATAGGCTTTAATAGGTTTGATTGTTACTAGGGGCCAGAAGCTTTTGGTAATCCTATCATCCCTATACCTCGTCACAGGCTGTCTCCTCACCTGCACCCTGGTATCAGTATCTTACCATTTAGCATCTCTGGGGCCATCCAGTATGGGTTGCCAACCACCGTGTAGCGCTTTTTCCTGTCACTTTTGCGTAGGGTTCGTTTCTTGGCAGATGGCTTCTCCAAGGTGGGCTTTTTTCTTTCCTCCACAATCAGCCGAGACAGACCAAAGTCCGCCACCACCACCGTCTTATCCTACACAAGGGATTTAGTACAAGCCATGGATTCCTCTCAGGAGCAAAGAGGCTGCAATTCCTGTTCACTATCAACTACACTGTAAGGGCAACTAGCAAGGTTCCTGCAGCCAGATGAGTGTAGCAAGCTGTCAGACAAGCTTCCTTTCAGACCCTCCTATTCTACCTGGCCGGAATTAACTTAGGCTTTCATCCTGGGTGGTTTGAAGCCTACATGCTAATCTCATATTACAGCCAAGTGAAAAAGGCAAGGCTTGAAAGAATGAAGCTACATAAAAATCTGTGACCTAGCATTTCAAAAAGAAAGAGTACACATATTAGCACACACCTGCACACGTGTCTAAATCCTGAGTGCCAATAAAGTCATCAAGTGGTTAAAAGAACAGAGGCAGCTGTAGAGAACATTTCATAGTTGAGATAAGGAACAGAGCTGTACTAACTCTCATAACATGATTGTTAATTGGAGATGCTACCACAGGAAAGGACTTAAGAGAACAGAATGAAGAAACAGTGAAAGCTACATCAGTCTGGAAAATCCTATGAGAAGATGAAGCTCCTTTGTTTAGGGCACTAAAAGTCTCTCTGAAATCCATTCCACCCTGACAGAAGAGGGAACAACATCATGTGGAGAAAACCAAGGGAGGAAGATGACAAGGAGGGGAGCAGCATGCTGTGAGGAAGAGAGGTGTAGCTCACCAACTTGATTAGGCAATTGTGTGAATTCAGGTCTCTGTGAATGATGCACATGGAGTGCAAGTAAGCCTGGAACAGAGGGAGAACATTTGGTGTTAAGAGGTTCCCAGGAGAGTATGTCCCGTCACATTTACAGACCTCAACAACCAGTTGCTAGTAGTCAGGCAGCACCCACGACTCCTCATGCACCACGCTGCTGCAGCAGCTAACCCTGACCCTGGAGGTTTGCTCTGTGATGAAGGGACAGTCTGACTCACCATTCCAGAGGCAATTCCTTTGGCAAAGCTGACCTTCTGCTGCCAGGGAAATGGGTCCTGAAAGACAAGTCCTCAAAGGTCAGGGACTATCTTACCAGCCAGCTGGTGACAGCAATTCCTCCACAACAAGGACTCTTGCAGCAGTCAGAGAAAGATGATACAGCCCCAGGAAGAGAGCGCTTCCTGCCTCAAGTCGCCCGCAGCTAAGCAGCAGCTTTTAGACAACTAACAACAAGCACCATAAGGTTGGTACAACCAACACCAGTCAACCTCACCGAGTAGAGGTCTACCAGGCTTCCATACTCACCGCATTGCGGAGGAAGTCCTTCAGGGTGCCCCCCTCAATATACTCAGTGAGGAGATTCAGCTTCTTGTCCTTGTACAGTACACCGATGAACTTCAGCACATTGGGGTGATCCAGGCTGCGCATCACTTTCACCTGGGAAGCAGAGACAGCCCACCCCAAAGAAGAGAACAGAACAAGTCCTGACAGATCTGCTCTGTGGTGACAAGCACTCCAGTGCTGGAGGTCCCCTCCAGAGATCACAGAGTACACTCAAACCCCAACTTTAAGGCAGTCAATTAACTGTTGCCTCTTCATTTTCACACTGTGCAATTAACCTGATCTTAGTCTTTAAGGACAGCACCCTTGAGTTTGGCAAACTTTTAAGAGACAGGAGCTCTCCAGGGTAGCTATCTGGTCTGTATGAGCATGTGTCAGGGCCAGAATAGCAGCATCAGGTGTTTAGGGAGCTGCCTTTAAGCTAAATCTGACTTTGAAAAACATGGTAGGCAACCACCAAGAAAATAGTTTTGCTCAAATAAAGCAGGAGTCTTAAATATCTTACAGATATTGGCCCTCATCATTTGTATTTATGCACAAGGCTCAAGGGATAAATCCTTTACGTATTGCACAGCTCAATTTGCCTCAGACTCAGGCTGCTTTTTATCGTTGAAAAATTAATGAACTGGGAGCTGAAGCCATGTCTGTTGCTCAGTGTAAGTGATTCACACTTCACTGCAGCAAACATTCAGCTCATGTCAGCTTTTCCCCGTGTGATGTCCCCCTCCTCAGCGCCTTGATTCCTGCTGGTTGCTGACATGATTGCTCTTTCTCTGGAGAAGATGGAAAAGAGTTCCACCATACTAGTGGCTCAGAAGCATTTTGAAATATTGCTCCTACCTCTGTCAAGAAAGTCTTCTGTGTTTCCTCATCACAGCGAATCAGCTCCTTCATCACCATCACCTTTCCTGTTGCTTTGTGAGTCACCTGGTGGAAACATAAACCACAACTACAGGCAAGGTTTGAGAATACATAGCTCCAATGCTCTTGCAGCTCTTCTGAAAGAGAGAGTAACATTCCCTTCCACCCAGAGAGGAATACAGATGGGAGAAAATTCAGAGCCTAGGGATCTGCAGAAAACTGCATAAAATTTCTCCTTTCAGAATTCAGCAAAGATTCTGTACGTGAAACAGAAACTACCTAAAGCTGACAAAGGATCATACCACGAGATCAACAGCATCCCAAGAACTAGAGAGCTGAAGTCCCCATTTTAGGTAGCATAGGGCTGAGCATGCATAGAGGCTGCCAAAGCCTTTGAAGGCATCAGTTCCATACTTGTGCATGCCTCACGTTCCCTTTACAGAAAGTACTTGCCCAGCGTGATGCTCATATTTTGTACACAGACCCTAACAACTACATTCTATATCAGCAAAGGAATCAACATTCACTTGCATCAGAAACCAAACCACCCAAAACTAGATTACTACATGCTTTGGTTTCATGGGGACTCTGAAGCCTGATGGTTTCTGATGAGCTTATCAAACCTACTCATGTGCAAGCGGAACTGGGATGTACAGGCTGTTCAGGTAAGGCAGGAAGCAGTTATTTCACCATGCTCCTTGGGAGCAGTGTATTGTTACCTGCAAGGAATATCCCAGAATGGTGGCAAACACACAGAAATCCAGCATAAGCATCAGGTAATAAATTTCCTGGCTCCCAATATGGAAAGCATTTCCAGTTCTTCAACAGCTGTTTGCCTGTAGCCAACTAGTTCCTCACATTTTGCTGTGTTCAAGAGGTTTCTTTTAATCAGCTCTGCCTTGCTTGCACGAATGAATGAATAGAATGAATGAATAGAAAGGGTCCATGTGCTGATGAGCAGGTTTTCCTGGAAATCCTCTCCTCTTCATTTGCTTAACTGGGACAGCTCGGTCTCCCTAAGATCTCCATGTAACTAAACCACCACCGCCTCTCTAGGAACAGAAAGGAACTATTCTGACCAGATACAGTACTTTTTGCATTAAAAACTGTCAATCTGAAGCTCAAGAAAGGAGTCACTTTTTTGCCTCATACCCTTTAAAACAAAAAGCTTTTCAGAAAACCTCCAGAACACAAGACCCAGTTGTAGTATTTAGGAAGCGTATGAGCTGTTGCAAACACTGTGGCACGCTAGTTCTGTTTAGAACCATGGGACACAGCAAGGCTGACATAGGTGGAATACGAATGCATGGAGTAACACAACAGAAGCAAGAGTACAATATTCTTCTGCTCGCATCTGAAATCAAGCATCCATATAGAAGTAGCGAGCCAGGGAACACCACACATTTCAGCCAGGGACATGAAAGCCAGGGACATCTAATACCCCAAGATTTTAAAGGGAAGTGAAAAAACAAAGACAAGACAAGGCTAAGTGGAATTCTTAAGCTGACATACCAGCAAATCTGAAACAAGTGTCATCATGAAAATCCAAGAGGGCAATTTTAACTCCCAGAGCATGCACCAGAATAGGATGGCTATTGGGTAATTTGAGCAGAAAATGCATTTGTGCCATTAACTGTGGGGACGCAGATGACAAAAGCATGCGACAGAGGAAAGGTTCCGCTTACCTGGACCTGTTATTTCTCTATGAGCAGAGGAGGAGAGAAATATGCTCATTAGTATGGTTCAAAAGCATTGGGTCTGTAGTACTGGCTCACAACTTCCCATGGAACCATGAGATGAATATGGTGGCTGGACACCTGAAGTTTATACAGGTGTAAGGGGAGAAGTCCCATAACAAGGTGAACAGCAATCTGAGTACTGAGGAGCTCACAGCACCTTGGTAAGGCAGAGGAAACTGCCCCCTATTGCTGTCAGGGGTTCCAGGATACGAGCTGCTGAAACACCCCAAATCAAGACTGAAGAGCTTAAATATAACAGAACTGCTATTAATGGAGATTTTAATTGTGAGAGTCATGCAAGACCTGACCACTACCACCAAACTGACAAGCCATTTAGGCTCTGCTCGGGGTTCAGAGATGATCACTACATCAGCATGGCAAACCCCGAAGCATGCCACAGTAAGGGTGGGCGAGAAATGCTGTGCTGGGGAGTTGAATACACCTCTTCATAAGAAAGATGCTTGTAAGAGAAAGTGTAGCTTGTTCCCCTTTCTCACCATGTCACCCACGTGGTTGTTGTGACACAGGCACTCTGAAGCTTTAAGTCTAACTCAGGAGATGAGTATGTATGGCCAAGGTTGACATTCAAAGGAGACAAAATCAAAACTGCCTGCAGCCAGAGACACGCATGGTGAGGAAATGAAACAGAGAAATGGATCTCACTGAGCAAACCAGGTGAGTTCCAAGACTGATCACTATCAGCAGGGCCAAGGCCACTGAGAGACAATGGCAAAGGATCCCAAGACAGGCAGACATTGCTGTAATCAAAGTAAATGATGAATGTTTGGGACCTCCCTCACCTTGATTGCTTGTCCAAAAAATCCTTTTCCTAGTACTTCGCCATGAATCAGGTCACAGGGCCGGAAGATTTGCTGGGAGCAGCTAGAAGAGGAACGTAGGGATTCAGAACGACTGATGTCACGGCTCAGAAGGAGCGGCTCCTTTGGAGAACTGGGGCCAGGAGACTTAGAAATGCTGTTACTTCGCCTAGAAAACAAAGGAGACAGGAAGATCAGGGAAGCTGCTGGGAAACTTTTGGTACAAGATATCCCATCATTAGCTCCTAAGGGACCAGTTTCTAGATGTGCTTCAGTGCTCTTCATATCTCAAAAGCCAGATGCTTTCCCAGCACCATGGAAGCTCCGTACAAACCTAGAGCAGCTTCCAAGTCAGAGCTGCCTAACAACAACACATCTGTGAACAGAAGGAGGTAGCTGTGAAGGTGCAGCTCTTGCTATCTCTAGATGAAGCTTAAAATACTGGTAAATGACTAAATGAGCAAGTGAGTGCCCCAGCCTAAGATGACAATTTTTTTTCCCCAAATCCCAGGTCTCAGCTGTATTCCATTTAAGGACACATTCTTCTGCAGCCATTTAAGGCTAGTAAAAATCTGACCTTTACCTTTTCTAACTGTGAAACTTAGCAGCTTTCCTATGTTAAAAGTAGAGCTCCTTATTTTTATTAAGGAAAGTTTGCCACCCTGAAAGGGAATGGAGAGGGTGAATGTCAACAGCAGAATCTAAAGCTCTCCACTGCTTCGCCTGAGGTTTCTACCAAGGCTCCTATCAGAGATGAGTCATGTCTCTGCAGTCATTTGCAATGCAGGTCTTAGGCACAGAGCAGCCCAGCCAGGCAGCACAGGGCAAAGGCAAGCTAGGTCAGAGGCAGCACTGCCAAGTCTTTACCTGAGGGAGCGACGACGGAGCGTTCCTTCCAGATTCTCCTTGATGTCCAGTGGAGAGAGGGAGCGTGGGGAAATGGGCGGCTTTATGTGGGTGGGAAGACGGGAGTCCAAACGAAGCCTGTCTAAGCGCTGCGAGACAGGATCGTGCTCTATCAGCAGCTGAAGCGTCTGGCTTGTCTTGCGAATCAAGTCCTCCACCTGCGATCAGACCAAAAGGACAGGATGATAGCAGACAGGAGGAACACAAATGACAGGAGATAGAGGAGACACAAAAGAATGCCCCTCAGGAATCAGAGTAGAGAGTTCAGTGAGATCACTCCATAGTTGTGGTTTAGTTGCGCACACCACAGCTGTCTACCAGACAAATCAAGCTAGCAACACAGAAGTTCCTTATGCTATCCAAATCCTCTTCGTTCTGGTCAGCTACAAGTGACCAAACACTTTTTTTTTTTCCTTTTTCTGAGAAATGTTCAAAAACTACCTACATGGAGATTTATCCGAGAGATGCCTATTGCACTCCTAATATTCCCTTCAGCACCAACCGTAAATAAAACCCTCGCATAGTGAAGGTAATACTGGTCTCACTACATTCTTGCAGCATCACCTGATATCTGTATAAAGCATTTACTTGCAAATACTTACTTTTCCCTAGGATCAGCTGAGCCTTTGTCTATTAGCAGTTGCCTCTAAAAGGATCAGAAAGTGGACTTCACTAGCATTACATGAAGACTCTTCATGTAATGCTCGAGAGGTAATGTTCGAGATGTTTTAATGATTCCCTGTCTCAAGGGGCAGTTTCAAAGCATGAGGCTGCAACAGAAATTGATCTCAGGTTCAATCTTATTTAAGGCCTCTCTGTCCTCCGAGATGTCACAGCCCTATGCTTTTCTTATTACGTCCCTTCATGTTTGAATGCCACAAAATAAGAACTGCATCCTAATTGCATTTCCATCTGTTACATCTTCCTCTCCAGCTGGAAGGAGTAGCAAAACTTGTCTTCATGTTTATTCCTAATGTCAGCATGAGTACTATGAGTGTACAGGCACTGTATGTAGGGTGGGAGAACAGTGCCGAGAAACAGAAAAGCTATAGGAAGGCAGATGAGAAGGAGGCTTCAGAACAGAACTCTACCCACCTCCTCCACCTGTAATGTACGAATAGGAGCTCCATTAATCTCCAGGATACGATCTGCAGGGTGGATGGCGTTTCGGACATCTGGACTGATGTGCATCCTGTTAACTCTAAACATGGGAATTACAGTGTGTGTGGGAAGTCAGTTTAGCCAAAATTACACAAAATATTTGATCTCTGATGCTTCCCTTCATATTGGTATTCTGAAATAAAACAATGCTAATCTACCAACACAGGGAGCTACCATTAGACCAAATGCTAGAGCTGGTTTGGGGAGAGCTCTTCATTTGCCCAGTGGCAAAAACTGTTAGTCCATTACAATTCGCCAAACGTTTTGTGTTCAGTGAAGGAGACGGCACTGAGAAATAAAGTTATCAATTAAGGTCATCACAAGAGTAAAATGGAGACCACACACGAATGGCTATTAGCCAGCACGGGTCCCTGTTATGCTGAGACAGATCCCCTCAGCAGTTGAAGCAGCTGGCAGGACAACAGCACTGCAGAATTTTCACCAGCTCCCTCTGCACAGCCATGTACCTTGCACACAACCTTGTCATACTCACTCTTTCACCTGGACACCAGTGGCATAGCTGGAGCAGCCACCTTCAACAGACACAGAGAACCCCCTCTTGCCATCAGTAGCTGCCGGCATGGAGATGAGGGTCAGCGTATAAGGCAGCTGCTCACGCAGAGACTCAGTGGAGTGTTTTTCTATCATTGGTGTCAGCACAATCTGGTTATGGCATTTTCCACTAAAAGAAGTGAAGAAAGTCGTTATGGCAGTGTCCTATCCCTCCCTACCAAACTCACACTTCTAAGTTCTCTCATTGACCATAAGCTGTAGTTTTTAGTGCTTGCTCCATTCCTTCCTTCCTCCCTCCCTCCCTCAAAAGGCAGCTTCCTCACATTCCTTAGCATAGCATTTGGCTGAACAACACTAAGCCAGCTAAACATGGCTTACACATACAGCAGGGAGCAACTCTGTGGCAAAGCATGCAGCTTCGTCTTACCAGTAGAGAGTGGAATGTTGCACGAGTGCATAAGTGTCCCCGTCTTCAATGATCACTTTGCAGCTCATGCAAGCAAAGCACTCGGGGTGATACTTGTATTCGCCAGCCACCTACAGACAGAAAAGGGAGTAGCTTAGTAGGGCCAAAATCCATCAGCAGATGCAGCTACTGCCTTCCTCTCTAATTAACATGTTCATTTAGATCTCAAAGTCAAGCGGCAGTTTTTTACTGGAGGGTTATATGAGCCCATTCTACCTCTCCCGAACCCCTTTCCTTGGCACCTTGTTTGCAAAAATTCTCTGAAACAAACACGTCAACATGCAAAGCAAAACTTCTGTCCCAGGAACCTCTGCTATATTTGGCAGCTGCTCAACTATCAAAAATAGCTGATAGTCTGCTGCAGACTAGTAAACAAGATATTAAACCTTCCTGTTCAGTTGCTTTTGGCAAGATAACTAATGTTACGCCTGAATTAATAAAGCTGAAAGGGCTTTTTTTTTTGGCAGACAGGCAATGCACAAATTCAGATACTTTACCAGCCAGCTGACAGGAAAAAAAAAAGTGAGCTGAGACTGAGACAACAAAATACCTTTAAAGAATATTTTTATTCATTGATCTGTTTTTCTGTTTTCCTTATGAGAACTTCCCTTATTGACAGTATTTTGCAAAGACTTCTGCAGGCAATGAGAAATTGTCTGCACTTTTCTCAGCACTTCCCTTTGAAGTAGCAATCACATTACTGAGTACCATGCTGCTTTTATTTGGGCCCTAGAAAAATAATGGTTACGTTTCATTCTTGACAGTTTTAAAGGTTAAATAGTTGCAAGGTTGTGGCAAGGAGGGGAACATTTAGGGAGCCCCATATTGTGCAGGCAGATTCAGTGTTTCAAAGCAATTGGGGCTAATGCTACTTTGAGCCAGAAAAGCACTCTGGCCACAGTCCAGGTGGGACTTGGATGGCAACCTTCCCCAAAGCCAGAACCTGCTGCTTATCCTGAGATGAGTGGTTTGACTCTGCAGTGCAGTGGAAAATCACCCCATGGAGATGCTGAGGCACTGTGCTACAGAAACTGAACAGATGCCCCGTTAACCACCTTTCTACTTCTTACGCCTGTGCATTTCAGCACCTTACTTTCTTCATTCATATGCTTCAGATCCTCACAACTCCTTCCTTTAAGAGTTACCCCCATTCAAAATTAATCTCTATCTAGAAGATGCACAGACAAGCCTCATTTCTAATATCTGGTTAGAGATTAGAATAGCGAAGAGACTATTACTTTCTGTTTATTTGGTCATCTGAACAGCTAGGGCAACTCCCAACCAACTTTGAGCAGTTGGAGACAGGCATGTCCTGCCTCCGGGCAGCCCTTTAGAGCCCTTACCATCACAGGTCCAGTCATCAGCAGAGAGCAGCCATGGCAGGATTCCCCAAACTTCCCCCAGTAGTCTTTGTGACAGTACAGCTTCCCATCTTTCTCATAGTACCAGTTAGTGAGGGGATCCTGACATTCAGAGCACCTTGAAGGAAACAAAAAAACAAGGTTCTAGTTGGCAACAAGTCACAAACCAATGGAGAAGTTCCTCTCCTGCATGGGGAAAACAGACATTCAGCAGCTGCCCACCACTAGCTCTTCTAGCTACAGATATACTAACCCCCTCCAGTTCCCAATGCTTTTCCAACTGAAAATTAGCACCAAAACCAGGATTTGTAAGGAGAGGTGGTGTCAACCAATACAAAGGAAAAGACAAACTTCCAAAGTTTGAAACAAATCCCATCCATTTATTAAAACACATCAGTGGGTTTATAAATTCTGCCTTATAAACTTTGCTCCTCTGCTTTCTCTCTCTTGCAGGATGCAGGCTTCTACCTGCAGAGTTGTCCAGCACACGGACAGCTCTCCTACGTTTCTACTTAGTGTTTCTATAGCATCACACCATCTTGTGCCAGAGCACCTGTCTCCTCAGACAGTTTAGGAAAGGGGACAGAGAGGCAGGATTCACTTTCCTATGCAACACAAAGCCAGGTTTTGCATCAACCTTTGTGTAAAGTCTTTCTACTCTTCTGTAAGTAGACCTCTCCCAAAAGGTCAACTGCAGCATTATCCATTTGAGGTCAAGCTTTCAAAGCAGTTCATCTTTTGAGCTCCACATACTTACTGCATCCACCAGTTAACTGTGATGAAAATCTTCCACCTCTCCCCACCAATTGCTTTCCCTTTCCTTCTGCTGATGACAACACTTGAGAAAAAAAAAACCATAACCAACCAAAAAAGCCACAAACAAAACCATTTTTCTAATTTCATGAAGGGAGTCTCAAAATTCTTCAGATATCAGTGTCAGCTCCCATTTCAACAAGGAACCATTATTAATCCTCTATCTACACGCCCCCAAAGAAACAAGCAAACACACACCCCCAGCCCCAAGGAAAAAGATGCAACAATTCTATCCCAGATATCATTTTAGCAAATCACAAGGAGAACACAGATCTTCAGGCTTCCTGAACACAAAATAGTCCTGCCTCAGTAGGATGCGCTGGGCAAGGGAGTTTAACTTCTGCAGCACAGAGGTGTGACTTAATGGAGACATAAGACACAGACAGCAGTTGCATCACTAAAGATTTTTCCATTAGCCCTGGGCAGCACGTTCTCAGACTTTAAGAAGGAAAATTAGTCTGGTGTTGGCCATTTCTGAGTGCAGACTCCAAGCCAGATTAGTCACCAATAACTGGTTCAAAGAAACACCTCAAGGATCAGTGCCGTAGTCAGGAAAATACTTTCCCAAAGGTGGAAGGAGGAGTTTCTTCTTTCCCTTACCCCAAAAATTGTCTCAGTTGCTACACTGGAGAGGAACCCATTGCAGTGGGGTGGGGGTTTAGGTAGGCGTGTGCCCTCCTGGACAGCAGAGCTCTCCACAGCACCAAGTGCACTGAAGTCAGCTAGTGGCAGCAGAGGTGCACTTCTTACATGCTCCCAGGTCTAAGATGAGAGCTACTGTTGACTTCACCTTTCACAAGCTTCCTGAAAGCTTATTTGTGCCAAAGACATTCCTTGTAAACTCCACCAGCTTGTAATGAGCGTGATGATATGTGAAGCTGGTCGTGTTCCAACATGGAGAGAGTTATTTGCTCCATCTCAAGAGACTGCAAAGCAACAAGGTGAAGCTGCTTGTAAGCAGCCTATGGTTTTAGGGGAAAACACACCTCATGAGGTATTTAGTGCCGAACCCTACCCTCAGGAAAGTTGCTCCTTCTAATGTATTTGGCTTTGATAGTGTTTGTTCTCCCAGCTGAGGAGCTCCAAATCATGCCCCCCCTCACCCCGTGACAGGTAAGAACTCCAGCACGTGCAAGAGGCCCTGCCAATTTTGTCTGAGGCAGGGGAAGCAGTAGCTTAACGTTGCTATACATGGTACATGCACCATTCCAACCTCAGCCTTGGGGCACTATCACGGTTACACTCTGCTCATGGTATGCAAGAAACCTAGAGGACATTGCAATGCATTTTGCCTTCAACCACTAGCCTTTGGCTTTCATTTGCAGTAAATACCCCATGCTGAATGATCAAGTAGGTGAGTGGGAGGGAGAAAAGAGCAAGTGGAGACTAACAGCAAAGATTTCTATCACCTTGTGGCAGGAACATCTGGCTCAGCATGGGCAAATCAGATCCCTCAGACTTATCCGACTTCTGCGTGCATGCCTGTACCAGTGTGTGCTCCAAGCATGATTACATCTTCAAACAGAGAGCTGTGACCAGACCTGCGCTTGGGATGCAGACAGCACCACTGGAGACTGCTCCACCAGGAATTCAAGACCTGGCTTTCTAAGTTCTCTCCAAGCAGGTGGGCTGTTTATTTATTTGTTTTTAAGCACAACGCCCTCCCTTCCTCACCGC
>NW_010565796.1:24756-38558 GCF_000687285.1 Phaethon lepturus
ACTCCTTTTTCTCCCTAAGAAAATCTAAAATTTCTGCAAAAGGAACACAATGGCAATTGTGTTTAGACAGGCTCCAGAGGATCAGGTACGCTTGTCTTCCTTTTACCTTTCCCCTACTTCTTCATGGTTCAATTCCAACCTTACAGCACTTTGATTAGTTTGCTTCCATCTGGAAATAAGCACTGGTATATAATTTGCAACACACCCATAGCAAAATGAAGGTGATGGGGTGGAGCCAGCAAGCAGTCAGTTCTTTGCTATGCAATTAAACAAACCTGGGCAGGACAAGTTTGCAGCTTAAGGCTCAGAACCGCACCCAGGGCAATGAGGCAACAGGAACAAAGCAACCAGCCCCAGCAAGGCTAGGTGCTGGTAATGGGTCTAACTGGCTGCTGCGTTAATCACTGCCAGCAAGAGGACATGGCTATGGCCTGTATTGCCAAGCAGCACCTTCTGTTATTTACCATCCATTCTGTAATGTAGCAAAGGCTTTAGATTTGTCAGGTGTGGAGAACTGACTGACAGCACACAGGTATAGCTTTAAGACTGTTTCAACTGTTTCAGTGCCTTTGCCCAAATGATAAAGGTATCACATGATTGTTCCACATGACTCTCATTGAAGAGCTATGTCACAATTTTATCACAGAAGACACAAGAGTTACCACTTCTTCCTTCCTCTCCTAACTAGAGTGCGTGGCATTACAGCGCTGCCACTGCCAGGGTTCACATCAGTGGAGACAGGAATACAATGACTCTAGAGGTATTAAGCAAGCTAATCTTTGCCAGTCACCACAACCAAAAGAAAGGAAGATTTCTTGCTCCTCTGTCTTTTATAGATTAGAAAGCGCAAATTTTCTGCTAGATGATTTGCTATTCTTATTATAGAATAACAAAGCATGGTAATCAAGTGTCTTGGAGGACTGGTAACAGCCACACTTGATGCGTTTCCTCTTGCTGCCCAGCCACCATTTTCAGAGCTGCAGAGCCCTGCTTTGATTATACAGTCCCATACATTATGATTCTTCACTTCCCAGCCTTGGTTATGAAGAATAAATTAATCTGCCTCCCATAGCCATCCTCCAGGAATGCATCCATCCCCAGGCAGCATCTGGGTACAGTCTTCAGCCCGGATGCTCTGTAGCACAGCAGGTGCAGAAAGAGTTCACAGATCACTGCTTGAAGGCTACTTGGTTTTGTGGGGGGTGGCAGGAGGATCAGGTCACAACAGGTAACCAGCCTGGTTTTCAGCGAGATGGAGATTCAATTGATGTGGCATCTCTTTTACATCTAAATGAAAGCCAATACCCTCATGGAAGCAAAGACTGCCCTGGCACTGAGGAGACAGATCCCTTTGAGAAGGGCTCATTAACAAAATCCACCCCCACACACACTCTGTCAGGCTAGATCAGTTAACGCTAGACAGGCTCGAAAAAGCTGTGGTTCCAATTCTGCAGGCAGAGCGGGGGAGAGGACAGTCACACAGACAGAAAGGAGCAGAATAAAACATAACCCAAGCCCATAGCTAACCCAAAGGCTTCTCACCCGAACTTTAGCAGAAGTGTGAGCACTGGCTATGTAAGAGACACTAGACAAGGAAGAACAGATGCTACAAAACAGACTAAGTACTAGAAGACAGAGTGTTTAAGCTCTGACTATGCAAACCATTTCCACACACTTAGGAGAAGGTGTATCTATGGCTTAGCACGATGCCCTACACATATTACAAATAGTGAAGGCCTGCTCACTTTCCTTCTGAAAGCGGATGCTGTTTCAGAAAGTTGCCTGAAGAAGCTTTGCAATTGCGCAGCAGTATTTACTCCTATCCTAGACTGTTTTAACAACAGGCTCCTTACTCCCAAATCAGTACAACAGTGTGTTTGCAGAAACAGGATCAATAATGAGCAAATCCGAGTGGAGGGGAATAGGAGGGAGACAATGAAACTGCAAGCCTTGCCGTTCCCCATCCATTCACCATATCAGCACATCAGCATCAGTCACCATCCTGGCTGTGTTCAGCCCCACTAAGAGTTTTCACTATGGAGAGGTAATGCAATCAAAGCCTTATTCTGTAGCTATCACCCTTCTCAAGCCTCATTTGTCCAATTGGACCAAGAACAATTGTTAATATAAAAAAAAAAAAACACAGGAAAAAAATCCTTTCCGTGTAAGGGAACTGTGCTGCTTGTCCCCAGTTACCTGTAAAGTACCTGATTTCTCTTCTCAAACAAGACTATGCACTGCCTCAACTGCAGATTACAGCACCTTCTTGAACCTGCAACAGCACACCTCACCTCACCCTGTGCTATGCCCAAGCGCAAGTAGTTTTGGAAGAGACATAAGCAGCAGCAGCCTTAGTAATCTCATTCCTCTGGCAGCGGAGCAAAGCACAGGGGCATGGGGTAGTGGCATAGGTAGTGCTGGTCTGAAAGGGAGCCTGCTTGCCTGGGCTACGCAGACGCTGCCTCACAGCACAGGCGCAGCTCCCTCGTACCAGAGAGCTGCGAAGAGGCTATTAACAAGAATCTTCCCCATCTCCTCCTCAGAGCAAGACGGGATCCCGGTTTGAGGCCAGCTGTTCCCTGCATACACTGGACCTCATTCTTCACGCCCCACACACTAACTGCTGAGGATAGCACTACGGGGGGGGAAATGACACTTTGAAGATCCACTGCTGATCCTGCACAACACTTACCGAAAGGGATCCTTGGGAGTGAAGTAAGCTGGGGCAGACAAGTAACTTCCCATCTTCAAGACTGGATAAACCGGCTCAGCCACAAACTTGTCCAACTGCTTCTGAACAGCTCTGTTCTGCCAACATGGCAGCAGCCAGTGCTCATTTAATCTTGCGCTGATTCAGATACTTCACCTCTCTTTGAAGCTGCCCAAGGAATGCCAGGTCTCTCAGCTGCTCATTCCTTTCCAGATTTTTCCTGGCTCCCATGGCTACAACCATCCTCTCCTGCACTCGGCAGCGGCGGCGGCACCCTTGGGAAGGACAGAATCACTGCTAACCGGGCTAGTTGGACATGCTTCTGCAATAGCTCCTGCGAGCTCTGCCGCCTGCTAACTATTGTCAAGTTTTCCCTTCTCTGGTTCCACCCAAGGGTAGGAGGGGAGGAGGAGCCATGGCAGGAGGACAGCGTGTAGCTGCAGAGGCTGAGTAAGCTCTACTTCTTCACAAGGGGTGGAGCTTTGATCCAAAGAGGGGCTGCCTTGGTAAGTGCTGAAAGATAGCAGCTTTTGCCAAGTAAGAGCCAAGTGCATAAACCTGAAACTACTCTTTGCAGCAGCGGCACGTTCTGATGGAGAAGTCAAGGAATGCTTTGTCTGACAAAGACAGCTGGCCACATCTCCAAACACATCAAATTAATGTTTGCTACATACCTTCCTAAATCCCTCACAGTGTGCGGGGCTATACTACCTTCACAGTACCTACAATCTGTTCATCCTTTTGCAGGAGGTAACTCACAGTCTGCTGCAAGGAAAAATAACTTTCTTTGCAACACTCTTTTAAAAGAGATCATTGGAATCATTTAATCTAATCTTCATGTCCTGAATGGAAACTGAGAGGTATAAATCAGCACAGCAGAGTACTCTCTCCTGCTTGCAGCACGTGTAGTTATATCATTTTGCTTGCTCTGAAGCCAAGCATGATCTCTAGTGGCCTAATCAGCTAAAGCTGTTTGCAAGACACTCAGAAATGCAACAAACACATGTTGCTGCACTGAGTCGTCCCATTTTTGTACAGTCAGCAAAGCCTGGCATGCCTGAACACAGCCTGAAAGTCATGCTGTGTTCCAGAGGCAAGAGTACTCAAATGTGCTTCTGTTGGAGGTGCTCATCTCAGCTGGCATATTGTTCAAGGGACGCTTGGGGCTGGGACAAGGCAGTCTTGGCTGCAGATTTGACAGCTGCTGCTCGCTGTTGAAGTAAGCAGAAAGCCAGGCAGCCTTTTGGGTTGTTTTTTCTTGCCTCTCCCCTTTTTTTGTTGACTTTTAATAAGCAGCCACCTTTCTGGAAAAAAAAGAATAAAATCACCATTTTCACCCATTCAGTGCAGTTTCTAAACTGTGAAAGTGCAGTGAAGCCTAGTGCTGCAGAGACCAATGTGGTTGTCAATTGCAGCACGGGTCTAATTCCTTCTGACATTTCACACAGCTCTACTGGAAGCAGCAACACGGTGAGTCTGTGTCTAGGAATGCACTCTGGTCTCCCACATTCTCTATATGTTGCGTGCTGAAAGTGGGCCAGCGCTCACAATCCAACACTTCCCTGGCTATCAGCACAACCCCACAACACACACATACCTCCCGTGCATCGCAGAGCCCCTCCCCTGCCCAGTATCACCTACAGACAAAAGCTTTTCCCCACAATTCTGCTGCCATGGGCTGAACTCCCTCCGAGGGGGATTCCACGTGACCTCATAAATCCCAACTCTTCAGACAGAACCTTTGAAGATTTGATCCACAGATGTGATAAGCAGCCAGCTAGTCTGTGAACCAAGCCAGCAGATAAAGCCTAACTTCAAAGTAATAAAAACCACCCAGACAGCTAAGCAACTGGGAAGGGATTTTGTTTGAGACTTCCTTAAAGCCAAAGGACACATAGTCAAATGTCTATTTAAACAGGAAACATCTTATCAAAACGATTTTACGTTTGCAGCAAGCCCCAGCAGCAGCCAGTAAGTTACTTTTTCCTACACAGAATTCTCTTGCTACTTCTTGCCTTTTTCATTGTCTTTATGACCTATTTCAGAAAACAATACCTCTGATAAAAGCGCTCTGGAAAAGGTGTTAATGTGTTCATACATTCTAGATCTGAATTCCTGCCAGAATGACTGTACTTCAAAAATGCTGATAAACAGGTGTGTGTGTGGGGACACCTTTTCTATGTAATTTTACTGATACCATCTCTGAGGGCCAAAAATGCACCGAAGCAAAATTTCTTTTTTCACCAACTGAAGTCAGATATCAGCATCTTCTGTCTTGCAAATGCTGACAGCGTTTCCACTACAAACATTTAGCCACCACAGGGGGTGGCTTTCCTTCTATGGCTTAAAATTGTACAGTAATTTTTGCCAGAAAGAAACCTGAAAAATATAACTAGCAAATAAAAAGGAACAAATTAAAAACCTTGACAATGACTTAACATGAAATTTATTGCAAATTGAGTTACAGTTTCATCCCCACAGAAAGGCAACACATAGCTATTGTGGTATTCCAGTGATTAATATCTTAAAGCAGCTGGGGCTAGGCTGCACATCTAGACACCCTCTTCACCACATAGTTCATGCTGTCCAGTGGCACGTCTACAGACAGATGTATTGCTCAGCATATCCACCAGCCCTAAGATACACAAATCTACCCTGGCACAGACAGGCACTTCGGTATGTGTGGGACTGGTATAAGCTGGGGAAGAAGCATCTGCTTGATGCCTGAAGAGTCTGCAGCAAGTCTTTGTTCCGGCATGGACGCAGTTTGGAGGCATTCCAAATACTTCAGTACAACCCCAGCACCTCATTGTATTTGCAAGGCACTTACACATAACATGTGCTTTGCTGCTGTTGATAGAGTCAGCTCCTGACGTCAGCTACTGAAATCCATACCGTTTTGATATGCACGTACCTCTGAGCGAAAGCTCTTGCACACAGCTCTTGAGTAAACTAAAACAAACAGTGAAGCAAAGCTCATCTCCATTACTGCATCTCACTTCTAAGCAGCAGCAGAACTTCAGACCAACACAGTCATGCCTTCTCGGTACCTAACATCGCTAAGCACAAAATTAGGATGGAGATAGAATTCTTATCTCCAGCATACTCATCTAATGGCTGCAGCCTGCCTGAATACATGTAGGCTGAGAAGCAAACAAAAAAAAATTAAACCTATCGAAACATCATAGATTATGTATGGTTTTAGAAGTAGTGATTTCTGATCTGTAAATCCAGCACAGATGGCAATAAGACTGGCACTTACACCTCTGCATCTTCACTTGCTTCCTAACTCACTGCTTTTGCCTGTGCAGATCGCTAAACTCCTGAGGGAAGGATCCTGTCTCGCTCATGTGGAAAACCTACCATATACTGGGCTGTGTAGGTAATTCTAATTACCTTGATATAATAACGCTCTGATAACAATGCCCTAAAGGACAAGCTATGCAAGCCGCAAGTCAACTAAAAAAAGTTTGGACTGGAATGCCCAATTCTTTAAATTCATCCTCGATGTCCTGTAGCTGATAGATTCTCCCGATGAATGTGGCCACTTCCACCTGCAAAGTGCTTCATTGTTCCTTTGGATTTTTAAACTCCTGAACATTCGGGGTGACCTGTGTACAAACAGGCACTTCGCAACTCTTTCTCCCTAAATCTGATAGTGAGCTGGTGAATTTCAGTGCTGAGGGTGACGCCATCAAAGCGACATTCCCAGGAGTCTGCAGGATTAGTGGAAAAGAGCTCCCACCTCTGAGGCCCTATCATCAGCTTTCTGTAACTGCTGAGAATCTGGAGAAGACAGGGAAGAAGAGGAGATTCTTGTCTCCCCGCTTCTACCGTCGTTCAGCTACCTTCTGTTACTACTGATCTTTCCCCTACTCTCAAATTCAGCTGCCATGTGTTACAACCTGGCTGTGTTCACAGCTGAAAAGCTAAAGGAAGATTCAAAGCAGCAAACATCCCCACATTTCAAAGTCATCTTAATGTACACCTTTGCTCACATCTTTATTTGTTAATGTTTGTACGTATGAGCTTCATATCCTGTCACTGTAGATCTGTTTGTCCTGTTGTCTGTGGGGAGGAAGCCGCATTTGGAAAATGAAGGCCTGTGCCAAGCAGTTTGAACCAACAGAAGTGATACAAAGTCTAGAAAACACTGTCTATGAGAACAAGCCAGATCCAGGGCTTCTTCAGCCTAGGAGAGACTGATGGGCGACGATCGCTGCTTTCAAACAGGAAAAAAATAACTTGAATTACAGAAGGGGAAAAAAAGCTTGTTTTCCATGTCCATTGTGAACATGACTAGAAGAAATTGATTTAAATTGCAACAAAGGGGATTTCTGAAGATAGCAGACAGAAGCTTCTAATGCTAAGGATAATTAAGTGCTAGCAGATATAGTCCAGGAGACTGAAAACCTACAGTGATGGGAGACTGTTAGGTGACCGGTTTCTTGACCATTCCTAAACCATAGAAATTACTTGCTTCAAACACATGTTGAAGTTTAGCAGATATCCTAAGAACCACAGAAAACAGATTTAGAAAATACCCTCAGAAGTCATCTAGTTTATCCTGCAATCCCCAAAATGGGTTTAACTATATACATTCTTAATACAAGTTTGCCTGGCTTGCCTTCCCCTGCCCCCAAGTCGGGGTGGGTGTGTGTCGCTCTGTGTGTGTGTGTGTGTCAAAAGTGATTCACTAAGTTTTGCTGAGCAAAAAATATTGCTATAGCACATAAAATATGCCATTCAGTATAGAAAAATCACATCCTTGTAAGACAATCAACTCACTACAGTTGGCAAATTAATAGGGTTCCTCTTTCTGTTCAGTAGCCTGGAGCTTTGGGCGTCCCCTCGATGCATGGATAGCTAATCCAGTTCTGTTTTCCGACCACGGACAACTGTCACGCTGCAGAGAGTGCACAAGTGGTGGGCGACAAGGGATTCTGAGGAGAATCTGCTTTTAGCCTTGTTCCACTACTGAGAAACAGTCAGGAGAATTTGTTTCAAATTCACTTTAGAATCCCAGGAGGAGACGGAGCCAGGAGTTCTTCTGCACTCTGCCAAAACTGTTCCATTTTTTCAAAGTATTCATTTAAAGAAAACAGCCTTGTGGTGGTTACAACACTCCTTGTGTCTTAGTTTCTAGCTCCAGTAAAGGTTAACAGAAATTGAAATGGAATAACACATTCAAAAAGAGTGCAAGCACCTGAACCCTAAACAATCTGTCAGGTGAATGGATTTAACTCTAGGCAATTTTTATTTGGCAATTTTTATTGTGATTTAAACAAATATTTTATTGTGATTTAAACAATTAAACTTTGGTTTTTTACTTTAGTTTTTTTTTTTTTTAACTAGTGTAAATATTTTCTTAACTATTTCAAGACTGTATTTAATTTTAGCCAGTATCTTTTACTGGAAAGTCAACTGACTGCTTACAGTTTCTTAAATATAATCATGTAATCCTTGATCAGTATAAAAAGATTTAATATATGTTCAGTCAGATATCAAAAGCTTACACTTCTTAGTCATACAGTTTATATCATTAAGTTAGCACTAAATTATTTCATAACATAATAAAAAAATACACAGAAAGCCATGATAATTTTTCCTGAGGTCAATATGCATTGCATATGCATAAAATCTGGTGTATTAAGCAAAAAGGAGATATTTGCCCAAACTGGATGAACAGTTTCTAGTCACCATCATCTCTAGTGCTTTAAGCCTACTAATGAAAAATTTTGGATTCATACAAAATTTTTCTGCTTTCCTTTTCTCTTCCAGAAAAAGGAAGATGAATTTTTCTGCTCTTCAAACTCCTGATAATTTTTCAGCTTTTAATTAACTGGTTTTGGTATAAACTAAATAGTATATTTTTAAATCTGTAACTGTAAAATCACCAGTAATCCATCACCTTCAGTAACTTTTGTTGAAGATATACTGTAAGCAGTTTTTCTCTGATGTGATGGGTTTGGCTTTTGTTTGAGATTTCTGCAGTAAGCTTGTGTTGCTTGGCTACTTAAATTAGATTTATTTTATAGACCATAGTAATAGACATCCTCTGTTATTTCATGGTTAGGAAGGAACTGAACCTCAGCTGTCTTCCTTCCTTAAAAGTTCTTAAGCACCCCGCTACAGTAGGAGTTCTTCACATTTCCAATAATTTTCTTCATATGGATCCAAAAGCATTTTCCACCTGGATGTATTCAACAGGCTTGATCTGAATTCATCATCAAATAATCAAAACTGGATTTTTAATAAATACTGTGTCCTTCAGATTAAACCATGCAGCTATATCTGGGTCTTCTCATTCCATCCTACTCCAATTCAAATCTGTGCTATCTCTACAGAAAGACAGAATTGTCTTTAATTTGTCTTTATCTGTGAAAGGAGAAAACCAAACCACAACACAAAACAGCAATAATGGACATCAAAATACCAGGTATCACTACTTTATTCAAAGGTGTAATTCAAGGCAGTATCTTCTATTTTGTAATATGGACAAAAGTTGGGATGAAAGCAATAGGAACAGCACGCAAAAGTGATGGCAAAAGTGGCAAAAGTGATCCAGGCCTAGGAAAAAGACACCTTGCCAAAAAAACTTGCTGTAGTGTTTGAAGTTCTGTGCAATGTAAGTTCCAAAGCCAGTGGAACCGTGTGTCAGTGAAAAGCAACGACCTTTGAAAGCGTATGCTATCTCAACAGAATTCAGAGGTACAAAAGTGAATTCAGAGGTACAAAAGTACATTCAGAGTTAATTCACAACAGACATTGTGACAGAAACATCCAAGAAACTTCCTCAGCCAGATCCAACCCATTGGATTTAAGCCTAAGGACCAGCTGTCCAAAGAACAGTTTAAAATATCCAAGATACACGAATAGGGATTTGCTTGTCCCTCCAGCCACAGCAGAGAAAATACAGGTTTCAGAGACAAAGCTCCTGTACATGCAGTTTGAGGAAGGAGGGAAGTGACAAAAAACTTAAATCCTCAGAGACATGCATGTACGTCAGCTACTGCCAGTGCCAAGCATGATCAGCAGCCTAGCCTTACCAAGAATAAACAGAGCTAACGAGCCTGGAGCAGTGCCAATCAGCATTAGAGAAATTATGTGCCAGGCCAGGGAGTCAGCTAATCCACAGGAAGACTGTAAAAAACACTCCACAAGAGTTGCCGGAACTCACAGCTACCAGCTGCCAAAGGCTCCTTCCCTTAGAGGCTTTTTAAAGTTTGGCTTTGGGATATCAAGCACAAGACTGCTGCTCAGCATGGTTTCGGGACAGCAGAAGAAAAGGGGGAACAGAGTGCAAACTGCAAATTTGTTTTCATGTACAGTCCTACCCTGGAACTAGGAAAAAGGGAAGGGCAGCTTCCTTTATTGCAGGTGCCAATTGTTCATTCAGCACGGCAGCTTAGCTGGGTGCTCGAGCGAGCCAAAAGCACAGAGCGTAAGAGAAGGGCATCAGCAAATGCAAAAAGCTATTACGCATCTCAGGAGAAAAGTTGGCATCTTCACTCAATAAAACAAAAAAAAAACCCCAAACCACCAAACTTCCATTATACAACATAAACTCTGATATCAAATTCTCTGCAAAGTGTCATAAGGGCAGGATTTGCCTCCAGCTCAGCTGTTCTCTACCTCAACAGCCCCAATAGCAAGAAGCACCAAGACATTTACAAACCAAGACCCACAACAGAAATACTAAGGCAAGAAAGACAGACTTACTAGCACACACAGCTTTGGGTTTGGCTACTGGCAGAATCTAGGGAAGCTCAACAACAGGGCACTAGTTCTTTAGAGAGAAGAGAAAACCAGGATTAAGACAAGCTGACTCAATATAGCTAAACATGAATAGTCAAACCAATAGAAATGCAAAAGACTGGGATTTGTAGTGCTATAAAGCTGTAATTATGATTATCAACATGTCATTGTAACTAACAGTATTTTCCAAGCCAACAGAGCTAGCACTGCTTTGGCAGCATGATATGTTTTTTTTTTTTCCTAAATACACCAATAACCATAATCCTCTCTTCAACAAAGTTGGGGTATTGTGTTTGGGGTTTTTTTTGTTCTTTAAACTAGGACAGTAGATGCCTGTCTTGGCACAGCAAACATTCCTCCAAAGCCACACTTTGGCTTCCTTTTCCTCCATTTGCTTTGACGGTATCCAAAACATTAGCCTCTCCAGATTCAAGCCAACACAGAAGCTAGTAGAAACTGCAGGTACTCAACCCCTCTCAAAAATACAGGCCCCCTCAGAATGTGATTCTGGAGCATGAAAACTGGACCGACTATTCATGAAACACTGACAAGAGGTGTTACTCCTACCACCAGGAAGGAAAGCATGTCAGAGATCCCATTTTGTCCTTGCCGATAGCAACATTATCCAACAGATTTCTTAAGTTTGTATTGTCTTAATTGTCTGAAAAGGAGAGAAAGCAAAAGGCAAAAATCTCCCTCCCCCATATCAGCAGTTTTCCCCAACACCCTCTTATCTCCCTTGTACCAACCACATACGGAAAAAGCAACAGGCTATGCAAATTGCCTGGGCACTGCTTTGGAATGCAGATGAAGACAAGTATGCAACCCATGGCTTCTGCCACCACCATTAAATCAGAGCTTTCATTTCTACTTTATCTGTATTCCCGTATGCGTTTGTGTCAGCATGGCAACACTTTGCCAGGCAGTGTCAGACTGCTGTTGGGACTGAAAGTCAGTCTTGTAGCTTGCGAGCTACTGCAAGCATTGAAGTACGGCCGCAAACAAGAGCACGCAGTTGCTCTGCAAAAGCCTCCAGAACAGGTCAGGCACAGAGAGGACAGCAAGAAGTCCCTGTGAATATTGGTACTTATCCACCGGGTTCCAAGTTAGCTGAACAACACATGGAGAACTTAACAGGCTAAAACTTTACCTACCGGAAACAGGAAATATGCCAAGCTTCATTAACAGTCTTGTAGAGGCGCTGACCAGCGGCAATGCTGTCCCCACATCCTAGACATCTCCAGACTTCTTCACCTGCATGCAGGAAATAAAGTGACATACAGCAACCATTTTACATCAGAGAAAACAAGGATTGCTCCATCCCTGATGAAGAACAACCTTAAATTATGTAACTGACAGGAAAGCCTTCACGCATAGAAAGTTAAGCCAATACCAGATAGTCTGTAACCCCAGAGAGTGGAATTCCCATATTGAACTCTGACACCTTATATATAATTTTTTTTTTCTCCAGACATAACATCACCATCTGCTCCTTCACATTCTGCAGAAGAAAGCAGTATGACTTTTCACAGAAAACAGCTTAGTTACAGCTATGCTAGTCTTTGGAGCGGAGATTTCAGGGAGGCAGATTGGTCTAGTGTAACAATTCCCACAGAGAACCCTGCTCGGCCAGGAAGCCATGCTACTATTTCCCCCGTGCCACTGACTCAGCACATAACATTTGCACTCATTTGTATAATTAACTGGATTTCCCAGAACTGAAAGAAAGGAGAGGCAAACTTTATTCTGTAGAGCACAACTTGACTACCAGGAAGGAATTACACACTTGAATGAATGTTCCTGTAGAGACTGTACAGCCAACACCAGACTACCGTCAGACTGGGGAAGATGGGTTGATACTACTGGCCTATTGCCCTTTCAGAAAATACTTATTATAGTTATAATATAGTTATACTGGTTTCTGCTAGAAGTGCCATATAAAGCCCCAGAGAGCGAGCTAGTTATTTAGATGCATGCAAGCTAGGAAAAATGGTACAAAGACTTGTGCACAAAGAGCATTTGGTACACAGGGAAATAAATGCTATCCAAAATCCAAACAGCTGTGCAGGCATATGAAAGAAAGAGTCACGGATCTGGATGAGCACAGGATAGCACAGGGAACATGTCACATAGCTGGGCAGATCTCAAACCTGCTTCTTCCTGCTACCAAAAGTTTACTTGCAGTAAGGTTGCCTAAGGAAAGAAGTGCATTTAGAGAAGGAAAACCACTAACCACAGACTTCCATCTTCCAAAGAACATTCAAACTCAGTAGTTGTCAGGCAAGTTGATACCAACATTAAGTTCCTTGAAGTTACACAAAACAGAAGCCGTCAGCCTTCTATGCACTTTTACCCCACTGTGTAGGTCAATGACAACATTTAAAAATAACCAAGGTGAAGATCTCCTTGTATATTTTACACAAATAGCTATTTCAGAAAACAAACCTGTTGCTCAACCACAAGCAAGCACCACACTCACCAGCAGATGGGCAGTCTCCATGCAGACTACAGATAGGATTCATTCAAATGTGACATTTGGTGTAAGTTGCTACTTCAGTTCCCAACCAAGCATCAGCTCCATACCTGGGAGTGCATCTGCACCCTCCTGCTACCTGGAACACCACGAACTGCACCTGCCTCCAGAGCTGCACAACAGAGGAAGGGGTAGGAGAAACTTGGGAAAAGCTGGAACTACCCATGTTCTTCTATAAAGCAAATTCAGCACAGCAACCAAGCTTGGAAATAAAAGGCAAAGCCACGTGTGCCCGTGCCTCAATGCACAGGAAGCCGACAATCTCCTCTCCAAGCAGCACAAGCCCTAGAACTCAGCGGAACTTCTGGAACTGCTGCCGCTCCAGAGGCCAAAAAAGCCTGCAAACCTGACATCCTGCGGCTCCATCGCCTCCTGTTTCGTGCCACAAGCACGAGCTGCAAGTGGGAATAGACAGAGGATCCTACTGAAAGGAATTTAAAGACTAATGACTACACCACAGCTAACTAAAAGCATTCGTCCACGACTATGATACAGAGCTTCACCCGTTAGCTTCTGAACTCCACGTAGTAGTCACCTTACTTTCAGCTGCGGTGCTCGATCTCTTTAACGGTACCCAGAAAGGCCGAGTAGCTCACAAACGGAAATGAATAGTCCTATATTCAACCGAAATTGCTCAAGTACCCAGGAGAAATGACGGAAATGAAAAAAACAGAGCAGGAAACAGCGTGAAGGAAAAGCAAACGGACATAATCAATGTAACAGGTCTGTCAAGTCCCCCAGGACACGAGGAATGTTACAGAGGGGGCCAGCAAGGAAAAGCAGCAGCCCCTCCAGCAGCAG
>NW_010565797.1:0-2336 GCF_000687285.1 Phaethon lepturus
CTGCGTAGCTAATGCCAGCTACCACAGACACCCGTTTTCCGTGTGCGGGTATGCGGACGTCAACCCTGAGCAGCCGGCGAGAGCAGTACCTGCCGCCTGCGCGGTTCTCGTGTTGCAAGCGCTGAGCACGAGCGGCTGCAGTCGGCAAACACGAACAAGAAGGGTTTTTTTAAAGTGTCAATGTGGGCAGCTTGCACAAAAGATGTAGTGTAAAACGCTTTGAAAGGGCTTGTTGGGGGGAGAGGGGTGATCCCCCCAGCCCCAGCTGGGCCGACCAAGGGCTCAGTCACCATTTGCTACAGGGAGCAGCTCACGCGGACCCCGACCTGGCAGCAGGCTACAGCAGCTTTGTCAGTGCAAGGAGCCTGCTGAAAGTGTTTTACCTGAACAAGCCGGTTTTATCTGAAACGCCACTGAAAGCACCGTTGAAAGTTCCGCTGGCAGCGCTGGAGGGCTGACTTGGTGGGGCTGGTAGGGAGGAGACAGGGCTGCTTTACTGGCACAGCTGCCTGGGAAAGGCACGTCTGATGCCATGTCCACAAGCGCCTTTGACTTGAGCGTCCTGAGGTGACCAGGCAGCCAAGGAAGTTTATGCCTCCAAGTCACCTTTTCAAGCAGGAACTGGCCTCCATGGATGGTTGGCATTGAAAGATGCTCTTCGTGGCTGAGGCCCGTCTAAATACTTCCGCGGCGTTGCTATCCCTCTACTAAATATCCAAATACTTGCAGAAATGTGCAGCACCTAAATGACATCATACTTTTCATGCAGAGATGGCATGAGGAGTCTGGAAGGTCAACTTCAACAGAGTGCCTGCGCTTGGGTGTAGCTTAAATCTGTAAATATTCCCAGAGAAGTCCAACAAGATTGTTTATGGAGCCCACATGCTCCATAAATAAATTAGAAACCATACTGGAAAAATTGACCCCTATCAAGTTTCCAGTTACAATTTTAATTTCTATTACAGAGATCCAGCTATTATTTTATAGAGACTTTGAAAATATTCTTTCATTGTGTAAGAACTAAGAAAAAGTATTCAGTACTTATGCATCCTGTCTAGATTTAAAAAAAAAAAAAAAAAAATTTGTCCAATAAAATGTTTGGCAAAGCCGAAGTCTGATTTTTTTGCATTTTTTTACCTTGGGATATGAGTTTACAGTACACTTGTCTGAGCTGTGTAAATTCAACAGCATAGTAATTGGTTTATTAAACAGAAACCGCAGGCTCCAACTTTGCCAAGAATTTTTACTATGTAAATTCTTCACTTTTCTCACCTTCAAAAAGGCCATAAAAGCCACAACTCTACAAATGGGTCTCTGCAAACAGAATCCCAGCCCTGCCTCACGGTCAGGAGACCCACACGATGCGGGTGCAGAGCGGGTCCTGCTGTAATATGGATTGTCAGTCCAGGCCCATCGTTCTAAGGTATTTATAGCCTTAATACAGTCCCCATACTTAGCTTCCTGTTAGGAATGCATAGGGTCTCATCTCATAAAGAGATGGGTGCTCTCAAACCTGCCCTGAAACCTACTTATTTCAAAATAAGAAGGTTTTATTATGGTTTATTGCAATGAAGTGGAGAAGGTGGGATTGGCTGCCAAACTCCCAAACACGGGAGACAACACCACTTTGCTCTTCAGGTCTGTGTCTCCAGCTGGGCTGTGAAATACCCCCCGAGGAGGGACAGGGAAAGGACAGCCTCCAGAGCAGGACAGGGACAGAGGTGGCCAGGGACACCTGGAGCCTGGATCCAGGTCCAGAAAGAACATTGATCTGCTTCTCTGTCCTTGACGCATCCCAGGAAATGTTTGCTGCTTGTTTGCAAGAGAAATAGTTCAAAAGCATATTCTTCTGAATTGTTTTCTGAAAAAAAGGAAATAATCTCACCGCAGGCAGCAGTTCCTCCAGGCCAGAGCATCAGACTAGGAGCTGGCACATGGGTGGGCTGTATCCACGTCTCTGTCTGACCCTGCTGAAAGACCTTGGGTGCTCGATGCTGCTCCCTGGGGCTGTTTCCTGGCTGGACCGTAGATGTACAGCCCATGCAGGATGTAAGGGGGAACTGGTCTACCCATCCCCAGACTGGCGAACTGATAACGGACAAGGAGAAGGCTGAGGTACTCAACAGCTTCTTTGCCTTGATATTCACTGGCAGTCTCTCCTCCCACATATCTTGAGGTGATGGACTGCAAGATGGGGACTGGGGGCGCAAAGTCCCTCCCACTGTAAGAGAAGATCAGGTTTGAGACCACCTGAGGAACCTGAACATACACAAGTCTATGGGACCTGATGAGATGCATCCCAGAGTCCTGAGGGAATGGGCTGATGTAGTTGCCAA
>NW_010565797.1:3005-3352 GCF_000687285.1 Phaethon lepturus
ATGCCGGTTGCGCACCAAAGCCGCTCTATCTCATCTGGACAGGGGAGAGAAAGTGTAATGAAAAACTTGTGGATTGAGAAGGGCAGGGAGAGATCACTCACCAATTACCATCACGGGCAAAACAGACTCGACTCAGGGAAATTAGTTTAATTTCTTGCCAGTCAAAATCAAAGTAGGATAATGAGAAATTAAACCAAATCTTAAAAACACCTTCTGCCTACCCGTCCTTTCTTTCCAGGCTCAACTTTACACCCGACTTTTCTCCACCTCCCCCCTCTGTGAACAGAACAGGGGGACGTGGAATGGGGGTTGTGGTCAGTTCTGCTGCTCCTTCCTCCTCAGGGGGA
>NW_010565798.1:0-17232 GCF_000687285.1 Phaethon lepturus
CCATCACTGGAAGTGTTAAAAAAATGTGTGGCCTTGGCATTTTGGGAAATGGTTTAGTGGGCACGGTGGTGTTGGTTTGGCGGTTGGACTTGAACTTGAAGACCTTTTCCAACCTTAACGATTCTGTGATTCTGTGATTCTCTGATGTCTTCTGTGAATACTGGCTGAGAGAGCTGGGACTATTTAGCCTGGAGAAGAGAAGGCTCAGGTGGGATCTTATTACTGTAATGTATATAAATACCTGAAGGGAAGGTGTAAAGCCAGGCTGATTTCAGTGGTGCCTAGTGACAGGACCAGAGGCAATGGGCACATACTGAAACACAGGAGGTTCCCTCTGAACATCAGGAAACACTTTTCACAGTGAAGGTGACTGAGATCTGTCACAGATTGCTCAGAGAGGTTGCAGAGTCTCCCACTTTACATATATTCAAAAGTGTTTTGGACACAGCCCTGGGGAACTGTCTCTTGGTGGCCCTGCTCGAGAAGGGGGATTCAACTAGATAATCTCCAGAGGTTCCTTCTGGAGATTATCATCTCCACAATCATTTTGTGATCCTGTGATAATGCCAGTAGTTTCACGCAGAGGCTCATTGCGATTCCTGGGAGATGTAGGAATGCATTCTTGTCATCAGCATTCAGCTCCTTCATGTGGGACTTGTCTCCTAAAGCGTGTTTCCTAATATATAGTGGCATCATTTTTGTTACCTGCTCCATAGAGCTAACTACTCTGCATGTGTTTGCCTGTTTTCAGCTTTTCATAAATACTGTGCCCACATATAGGCTGCCAGTGAGGCTCATGAACTTGGCATAAGAACTGCAGTTTCTTTACTGGGATGTCTGATGAAGAAATCTTTTTTTGAAGGATATAAAGGACTCCTCTCTAACATCTTTTGTTTCTCTTTGTCTCCCTCAGTTTGTCTTGTCCTTGTAATTATTTCTCAGCCCTGAAATCTGTTGGCTGGCATCCTCTGTGACATGCAATATTCTCTCTTGCCATAAACAGTACAGTCCCAGGTTGTTTCATAATGAAGCTTGCTTGCAAAGTCATTGTATTTTGCTAGAGTTTAAAGGACTGTAATGAAATTTTCCAGATTCACCCTTCTATAGGAACTGTGAGGAAAAATGTTCACCCAAATTAGAGGTGGCAGCATTATATAATGTTGCTTCTTAATTAATAAGGTTAAAGGGCAGCATGTTAGCCTATAGCCTTATCAAATACAGGAGAAAGCTGAATTGCTACTCAGCTGATTCAGTTTTCAGAACGTGTTGCTTATCTAGAGTGCTGGAATAAGGTTTTCTACTTGATCCAGTCCTCAGTAATTTTTAAACATAAGTAGTCCTGGAGTTGTAACTGGTAATCAGGAACAAGAGGGCTTTGTGTCATACTTGCACTCTTTCACAAACTGTCTCTGATTCTATTTCAGGGCTCCTACTAAATTTCCACAATGAAATAATGACATTTTTCATTGTTTAAAGAAAACAGTAATTCATAAGCCTCTTCTCATCAGTGAGATTTACTTGGCTTTTGACAATCAGCCACCTGAAGTAAAACATTCCCTGGAGAAGCTTAGAGGAAAAAAAAAAAAAAGGAAAAAAAGAAATCCTATGTATCCCTCAGCCCCCAGTCTCTGATGAGCCAGAAGTACACTTCCATTGGAGTATGCATATATTGCATGGCTGCCCATGGTGGAACATCATCACAGCAAAATTATTTATGTTTGTAATGGGAAGTTGTAGCCTAGAAATGTGAAGAGAGTGGTAGTTGAAGAGATATTACAGCTAATCATATCCTATTTCTCAATAGATCAATAGAACAGATGGTAACTGTACATTTTGCATGCTGTGAGTGCCTGAAGCCATAGCAACATATACCTCATGCTGGAAATCTATTTCTATCTCCCCCTGCTATTTTATCTTCTCTAAAAACTGACATCTTGGTGTCCAGAATCCACACCTTAGAAAACCTGGAGGCTTACTCATTGCAGAGCATTAACCTCTTTTATACCTCTGTCACAGTCTGATATAACTTCACCAAAATCATCAGACATAAACTAAACTGAATTGGTCCAGGCACAAAAACATCCCTGTCATATTTGGACAGTGTAAAGATGAGAATTATTACAAAATATTTTCAGAACATAATGAATCCATGATTAAGGTACACAGTTCACTAATAGTGAACTCAGAAATTAATGAATTGTGATTTTTACAGTTACTAATTACATAATTTACATAATTACAGTTACTAGTGATTTAGTCAGTAGCAAACAGCTGCAAATGTCTTCGGTGCCTTAACTTGTTGATGATCAAATTGAGAGTGTTGAAAGAAGCTGACTTTCCACATGGAGGAAATGACCACTCTCTAAAATCACAAAGGTATTCTTAGAGATAAGATTTCACATCCTTTTAATTCCATCTGTTTGACTTCTTCAAATCAAGGATAGATCAAATATCTTTGCAAATCATCAATTATTTTCTTTATAGAAATGTTTATGAAGATGATTCATAATGCTCTTCTGAGGGTCTACAGAGTTCATGAGTGTACTTCCATTTATTTGACTGAGGTTTAGAATATTTTTGTGTGCTGGGAGTTTTGCAAAGAGTATAGTGGGACTTACTCTTTGCTGAGGTCAGTCTGAGGATCAGATAGAAAATCTGAACAGTTCTGAATTTCCATGCTATACGTGTTTAGAAAAAAGAACAACTTAACAGTGCAATTGAAAATTACATTTTTTTCTGTAATATATTTTTGGCATTGATGGAGGTACTATCATCCTACATCCATTTAACATTAATTTCTGAAAATTCCAAAAGCAGAGCTGAATAAGTTTTCTTTGATACTCGTTTTTTGTGTCCAAGTGGTAAACTTCAAATCAATTAGCAAACCCCCAATCTTACTCTTTTCAACTCTTTCTAAGGTGAAACTTAATGCAAAAACAAAGGTGTATGAATGACAATATTTTAAATACATGCTCATCTTAAATTTCATTTTTTATCAAAAGCACTTTCTTTTTTGAAGTGAAATTATTTGAACTATATTGTGTTGACAGTCTGCATTAATCATTGCTCAAACACACTCTTTTGGAATCTTATTTTCTAATATATTAGTTCACTTGTACAAATAATAGTTTTCACACAAAAACTAGAAGTACTTTGAAGTCTATTTCCTTTAGAATATGTTAATTTATCACAATTGAAGCTAACTGTTAAACAATGAGAGAAAAAGAAGAAAACAATTCCAGATTTATTTTTGCTTTTTTAATTTTTCAAATTGGTTAGCCAAGTGTTGTGTATTAAAAAAATAATTGTCTTACATAATTACAGTTGCTGTTGATGTCTATTAAATTTGCTTTAAAAGGCTTATGAATTAACAAGTACACAGGCTTCAGGATATTTAAAGATTATTTGTATTAGCTGTCATAGTTCTAGTAGAATCATAGAATCATACAATGGTTTGGGTCGGGACAAACCTTAAAGATCACCTAGTTCCAACCCCCCTGCCATGGGCAGGGCCACCTTCCACTAGACCAGGTTGCTCAAAACTTCATCCAACCTGTCTTTGAACACTTCCAGGAAGAGGGCATTCACAGCTTCTCTGGGTAACCTAGCTCTGAGAAGTTTCAATCAGATACTTCTTTTCTCCATTGCACTGTGGTAAAATTGTCAAAGTGCAAAATTGCTCTTTAAAACGTTGGAAAAAATGGAAATTGGAAAATTCATTCACTTTGGGGTCTTTGTTGTAGTAATTTCTGTGTTTTTAAAAGGTAATTTAGAAAGCTAATTGATTTATATGCTCTTTATTTTTTATTTATATACTTTAAGGAACAAAAAAACAGTTCTTCTCAAGAGAAATTTACAATCACTGCCTTTCCTGATGGGTCTTTTTCTCTTTTATATGTTGAAACAGTAATTTTCAAATCCTTACTCCTTTCCAAAAGATTATCTTTCTCAGCATGGTAAAACATGGATTTTCTTAACCTTTTTTGGTGAGACCTTCACATTTGTGAAATATCTTGTCTAAAGTCTCTACTAAAAATTCGTCTCCATTGAAAAACCCCTATTCAGAATCAACATGCATTGCAATTTATATTTATGATGTTTTTATGTCATGTTTGCCCTGTTGTCACAGCATTTTCTATTTCCGACATATTTTATTCAAGTATTCAAGGTTAATTAAATTGCTGTATCATGTAAAGCATTATTATTATATGTATAGAAATATGAAGTACAAGAAAAAATATTTTGAACAAATTTTGCAATAATAGGTTAACTTCACAAAACTGTAGTGAAAAGAAAAAATAAAGAAATTGGGATGAACCTGAACCTTAATTGTATTATGGCAATATGTCCATTTAGTGATGTGTGGTATTTACAGTAGCTCAGATGCTTGTATTTCTGCCAGTAAAATTGTTAATGCTTATGTGCAGCATACTTTTAAAAACATTAGTAATTCTGTAGTTTGTTTTGAAATAAGTGAGACGGCTTGCTAAATCCTCATTTTGTAAATGCACATGAAATTGAACTAACATCTCCTTACAATATGATGGAAATCCATAAAAATATTCTGTCTGTTTTTCTCACATATTTACTGAGGGAACAATTAAAAGTATTTTTGATATTAGCAAAAAAGTAAAGCATACATACAATATGCCTATATAGTGTTGTCACATTTCACCAGTACAGTGTTTCATATAATGACAGGGATTTTAATTTTTATCTGAAGAAGAGCTACATGGTGAAAAGTCTAAATGACCTAGCTTGCTAAAGTCCTCTGAGTCAGTGGTGCAGTATTCTATTTCAAAGGGAGGGATTTAGGGACCACTAAAATCAGTATCTGGAAGGAAGGAAAGATGTGGTCGTAGTTGACTGAGGCTCTCTTAGAAAACAGTACATGTTCTGCGAAGTTATAGAAGCAGCTGAGATTAGGAATGAATTTCAGAGAGGCAGAAGAGTGGGTAGACCTCATCATGAGTGTGAATACAAACCAGGAGAGAAATGAAGTGTGCCAGGGCAGATGTTACTGAAATCTTGTGAAGAGGAGGAGAAGGAGAAAGGGAAGGAGTAAGGGGAGCAGAAGGCGGTGCATGTGGGAGAGAGGGGTGGTTTTAGCTAGACCAAACAAAGCAGAGAGGGGAGAGTTGCATGTGATCGAAACTACAAAGTTGTAAACATTAAAAAGATGAAAAATACTGGATTTCTATGCAAATTATTGAAAACTTGCTCTTCAGAAAATCACACCTAAAGAAAAATCTCCCACCCATAGTTTTTTGTTGTGCTATGGAATAACTGATACAGATATCTAGTTCTAAGGAATCAAATCACTTCAATCTATCAGTGTCCAAAAGTCCACATCTATTCTGAAAAATCTTCTTTTTTTTTTTTTTTAAACATATACACTTATGCATCTGCTTGTTCCTTTGCAGCTGCTCTTACCTAGAAAATCTATCAAAAATCTATGAGGAACAGGAATATGCAAGTCCATTTAACTAAAAAATAAGAAAAACCCAAGATTTTCAAGGAATTGAACTCAGTATCTTGGCCCAAATCTCTAGGAAGTTTAGTCTACTTAGCTTCACAGGCTTGAAGGGATTTAAGTAATTTCTCAAGTGAAGTTATTATCTTTTTTGTTGCTTGTAGTTTAAAATTTCTATCTCTTATACTCTAACCTTAAGATTTAAGAGTTTTGACTAAAATTAGATTAATGTCAGGTAAACTGCAATACTTATATTCTCTATACCTCTCTCTCAAAACTTTTCTAGAACATAATGTAGATCAAATTCTGCAGTGAATTTCTTGAAGCAAGGCTTAAGTAAGGATACATTTCAATGTTTCACAGTAGATCTGGATTGTGTTTTCTGTATATGAGACAATTGCTCCTCACTATTGATTTGAATACTAACTTTTTATACTTCCACATCTCTGCAAGTCCAATATCATACTTGATATTGAGTACTGCAGTGGTTGCATGTGAATTCTTACCATGTATTGAATGTGGCTTTTTTGTTCATCCCTGGCAATTTGAATTTACATGTTAATATCACTTTCTATAAACAGGAAATAAAGTTAAATCCTAGTTAGTCAAATATTTTTTGAGGTAAAGTGTCTGCATTTTTATTTAGGAAGACTCCAAATCTTTAACTGTGTGTTGTAAAAGGTGCATAAACTGGTTCTAAGTAATTATTTTATTTGAAAGAGCTTCCCAGAATGAAAAATGTGCAAAATATTAAATTAGACATAATGCTGAAATTACACTTAAGAGCTGGGTGATATCAGTATCAGTAGCAGGAAACATTAGACAATTAAGCTGAATTACAAATACAGGTCTTCTAATGCGGGCTGCTGTCCAGTAAGAGCTGAACTGAGACTTTTTTTAGACACGGACACCAACAGCAGCATTTGATACAAGTACAGTAAGTACACTTATTAACAGCTTTAACCATAAGCAAATCGTTTATGATCAGTGCCCACACTAACAGCAGCAGTATCTTGTCACAAGGCATATAAACTGTAATTTCATCCCTGAAGTGATTCATAAAAATATGCTCAGGGTCAGAGATGGCTTAAAACATATAGAAGTTTGCAGTTTTCTGGAAGACAGAGTGTTTTTATTTAGTGGTGGATACCTTATCAAGTGGCAAATGGAAAGTTAATACTATCTCTGCCACATGAAACTCTTGACTATATATTCTCCATTAGTATGCAGAAGAATAACTGAATCCTAACATACACTAACAAAAGGAGGATGAGAGCAAGATGTGAATGTGTGGTTCTAAAAAATGGAGTTGGAATCTGTTTCGTTTCACTGGAAAAATTTAATAGCAGTTGATGGATCTTCCCAGTGTGTTTCAGTATTTTAGAGTCCTCTTAGAGATTACACAGAATTTAAACATGTCATAAACATATAATTAGGAATATAAACCCAAAGTATTTCTCTTTAAATCTCTGAGTACTGTCATGACCAAATTGTATTTACTTCTTTTACTTCCTTGTTTAAACTGCAAAATATTTTAGGCCCTGATTCTGTGCTGAAATACTACTCTTACTATAAGATGCTGCAGAAATAAATGGACAAAGCGTAAGCAGATTCTGCAAATATATCAAGTCTATTTTCTTGCATGGGAAAAGCATAAAATAACTATTAATTATTTTTTAAAAATATGTAGTTAGTTAAAATAATAGTCCTGGCTATATACTTACAAGATTGTCATGCAACCAGAATAGGACAGGTCATTTACAGATGCACCTGATACAGCCAAGGACCCTTTTCTAGTGTGTATAGAGAATAGAGGGGAGCACATGATGCCCCAGTTGTGGCATCTTTCCTATGCAGTTCTCAGGCACTGCAAAATCTTCTGCCCCAGAATAAGGGTTGTAGCAAAACAATGCTGAACCCTCAGTAACACTTAAACCATAGCCTAATGCTAAGCAAATATTGAAAAAAATACTTAACATGAACATAGATTTTTAAATGGAAGTATATATTTAAGTAATTTTGAGATTTATTCAGGTGTTTATGAGCAGCTTATTATTAAGTTCTTTTTTTAGTTAATCAAAAACTTCTAAAGGTTGTTTTATAAACCAAATTTTAAACCTCCACATTTAAATCCTGTACCCTTGTTTATAATACTTAAATGAATCTTTCATGGATCATAAACAAGCTTTTTCATGTTTTGCAATCTCATACACAGCAAAAGATCTCCTTTGGCTAAAAAAAATATAGCTCTATGATTCTTTATTCTTTAAAATCAAATTATCCCTGGGAAATGGATTTAGCCATAAGAATAAAATAATTTCGAATTCCTACCAGTAAAGTTTTATTTAACTAGAAAAAAATAGTTGCAGAAATGCCCAGATCTTACCCTTCCTTGCAACACTTGCTTCTACAAGTATAAATATATTTATACTTGTATCTTACAAGTATAAAATTAGTGACACATGCCTGATGTAAGTGAACTACATTTTTATAAAATTATTTTAGTATAAATTTAAAGTAACTAAACCCAGCAATTCATAAAAATAAATTCTAAACTTAATTTGATTTTTAAAAAGCATGATACTTGAAAAACCAAATTAAATGAAACCTGCAGGTCATGCAGACTGTATAAGTCAATTTCTCTGACTAACACTACTTTAAACTGCAATGTTTTGGATGTTTGTTTTTCAAAGAAAGAAGGTTTCTTCTTGGACTGGATTTTCCAGTGGGTTCAGCATCCAACGGCTTCAGTAAATCTTCAGATTCATAAGTGCCAATTGTTCTCAGTGGGAGCTCCTAGTTGTTTATCTTTCTTGAGAATTTTAGCTTTTGTAGAAGAGCTGAACACATGGAGACTTGGCTGTCTGAGTTCTTCCTCCATCTTTTCTCATTTACAAGATTTTTTCTCCAGCAAGAGAAGTGTATGCATAAACAAGATCAGCAGGCACCAGTGAGGTATTATTTGAAGAAACTATTTTTGTTCTCCAGGGGGCCTTAACCTAGGTTCATACCTCCACTTCATTTACTGATTTGGATGTGACCTTGGAGCAGTGTTTCTTTACCCACCCTGTATTTTGATTCAATAGTCCTTCTCACCTGCTGACACTTTTGGATCTTTCTCAGCTAGGAAGGCATACAGTAACTGTAGTTGATTACTCATTCAAATTATCCAAAGGGCTCAGTATCAGACCACACTGCAGCCTATTCAAGCAGTAAGGTAGCAGAGAACTAGCTGTCCAAGCTAACTCCCTTTGGGAATGTCAAGATAGTACACCATATAAGTCAAATATCCAGTTCAAGACGTGTTACTTCCATGGTTGTCATTGAGCATCCTGTCTGATATTGTAGCACTTGCAGAAGGGAAGATACTTACTCCTGTTGTAATCCTACAGCATCACAAGAATTTAAGAACATAAGACAGACCTAAGCTTCTCTGTGAAAATTTTGATGAATTTATTCATACCACTGCTCAGTTTAGAGTGTTCTGAAAATAATTTTCTTAGGCACTTAACTGTCCCTCCATGGCCTGCAATGAGCCTGGACAACAGAGAGGTGTGTTCTATAGGACTCAATAAGGCAGCAAAGAAATGTCCATTGGCATGTGCTCCTTAGAACACTTGTGTATACATTAATGACCAGCAGAAAAAGTTGGTCCCATTTCCTTGTGTGTGGTAAGTTATAAGTGCAGTGATTCTTAGAGAGATTCTATTCAGGCATATTTGACAGTATTTCCATTTCCACATTTTACCAAAAATCCTGTCTCCTGATCTTCTCTTGCATAGGTTTGAACACAGGTATTTGTTCCAAGAGTGTATGCTGTACATTCCTTTAGGCACAGTTAAAACAGAGAAAAGGCTTAAAAAAAGGCAACTAAAAAGGAGCTTACAACACAGGATCTTTCTGTCAAATCTAATTTATATTTCTCTCCTTGCATTAACCAAGTTGTAGCTGATAAATGTACAACCCCTGTTGCTGCTGCAGCAACTTAACAAAATGATGGCTGTGAACTGAGGATTTTTTTTTCACATTTGCAAGCATAATTTTGAGTAAACTTTCCCCAGATCAGTAACATTGCATTGGTGGAAATAAGGAGACTGTTATCACGCAGTGAGATGGGGGGGCCTATATTGCAGCATTATGAGATAACTTGGATTCAATTAGGTAATTTAGATATTAGAATTAGGTAATTAGATTCAATGTAATGCATTTATAATTTAAAGCTTCTATATTCTATAACCTTCTTTGTCACCTCCTATTGCCTGAGCCATTCCAGTTCAGCAGCATCTTGTTTTGGGCTCTGCTATACGGGAAGGACATTAATAAACATGACTGGGTTTCAGGGGTGGCCTTGGAGACAGTGGAACTGGAGCTCTTGTCTTGTGAGGAGACTGTGGAACTGAGACTTGTTCAGCTGGGAGAAGGGACAGCTTCAGGGCCACCCAACAGCATCCCCAACACTGATGGGAGGGTACAGGAGGGGATAGAGGAGATGCGGCTGGGCTCTTCACAGCAGTGCATGGTGGGAGGGTGAGAGGCAGCAGCACAAGCTGAAACATGGGAGGCTCAGGCTAAAGATAAGGAGAAGTATTTTCCCAACAAGGACAGCCCAGCAGTGGGGCTGGAGCCCAGGGAGGTTGGGCTGTCTCCATTGTCTAACATCCCGGCTGGGTGAAGCCCTGAGCAGCCTGGTCTGAGCTCACGTCTGAGCCTACTTGGGGCAGGGGCTTGGACCGTGGCCTCCCCAGATCCCTGCCAGCCTGAACTGTCCTGCAATTCTATGATACCCCCAAACTGAACTAAACACTCCCTAGGGAAAACAAACAAACAAACAAACAAAACCCAGAAGGACCTTGCATAACGTTAGGTTCTTTTCTACCAATTTAAATTCTCAATCTTTTATCTGGTGCTTACCTATGTTTTACAAGAGTTCACAGTGTACTGGTTTGTGTAGGATGGGCTAGTAGTGAGAATGAAGTATCTGGTCACATTTTTACAAAAGAAATATGTTATAGATACTGAACTATGCAAACTGAAGATAAGGTACAAGGAAGACAGTTTCTGTTTGCATACTGTGTGTTGGAAATAGATTACTCAGAATATGCAACTTATTTTGCAATGGAACATATTTGATTAACTCGAAAAATGCTGCATATTCTCACAACAATTTATATACCTAATCAGAATTAAACCAAAATCCTTTTGTAAATATTTGTAAATATCTATTTCTTAAAATTACTTGATTTAATTGTAGCTCGGAGCAATAACTTACTGCTTTGTGAATCTGTGTGCTAGAAACTATTATTAATCTTTGAACTTCAGCCAAAATTGTAAGGTATGTCCAAGCAAAAGACACCTGCTGATGATGGTGCTGTCCATGGTAGATGTGTCCATATCCTAATAATTTGATTGACTGAGTAAAATCGCAGCAGGTGTATTAAAGGTGCTATATCAAAACAATTTAATGAGGTTCATGAAAGTGTCTTGCAGTGCCCTTTCTGTCATCTATGAAAAACTAATCAGCATTCTGTTTTGTCTGGTCAGGACAACTCTTGGGATCTTGCTCAATTAGTCATGCGGTTTTGCTATTTGATTCAGGGTAAGCGATGGAAGCATTTGGTCTTGAATATTTTATTTTCCTGAGATGGCCAGCTTCCAAATGCCTAGGAGAAAGCTGACAAAACATTTGTGTTGAACATTTAGCTTTGTTTTAAAACTCAGCTTGGTTATTCAACAGGTATTAAAAAATAACATGAGTGCATTTTTACTCATTTCCTTCATGTTTCCTAATCTTTTTTGTTATCTGGTTTTGTAGACCTGGTATGTTCTGCCAGTAATATGTCTTCTTTTCTTCTCTAGCCTTTGCTCTTTGCTTATTTACTTATGCTTGACATCAGAATTATTTATTTTCTTCCTGTTGATTTTGAACAGGTCTTTACCTGGTTCTCTGAAAGCTTCACTTTCACCATTTTCTCTCCTGGGGAAAACTGGTAGCTTATTTTACTCTTAGCTGGTGTTTAGGATATGAACAGTTCAGTTTACAGATTCCTGCTAAGTAACAGGTATCTCTTTAGACATGTTTCTGTCTTGAGTTAAAATAAGCCTTCCCTGCACAATAGAGCTAAAATGGTGAAACTTACAGAAAGATGAGGTTTGACTCAATCCGATCACTTCAATGCATCTTCCTACTAAACCTCTTACTAACTTCCATGGGAGCTCTGTTAAGGAGACATTAAATGCATCTGAAAGCCCACCACAATGCCTACAATTCACTTCACTGGTGAATATACCCAGTATCTGGCCGTTTTGTCCAGTATTTTTTTTCTATACAATAGGCACTGTTTCCCTTACAATTATTCATATCAGAAATTTCTCTCATAATTGCTCACTGTGTTCCTGGGCTTATTATGATGATGAACATGCATGTTTATCTATTCTAGTTCTTTGACCACCTACACACGTTAATCTGCAACCTGAGAGAGTCACACTGAAGTGATTTAATATTTTCTATTTCTTTTATTGAATATTGATTAATAGCTGTTCATACAATTTTTTAAATACTACTTCAATGCAAATAGGTTTTTAATATACACAGAAACGATCCAAAAACTACTCTGTTACTAATGTGGCTTTCTTGTTTCATAAGAACAAAGAAATAAAAGTTGCTGTAACTAAATTTGGATTCAGTCTGGACAGCTTACAAAAATTAAATAATACAAAGAAGGATTTTCTTAAAGTTTTATTTTGTTTGTTTTGGCTTGTTTGTTTTAAATGCAAAAATTTCCCAATAGGTATGAACATTTGTAATTTGTTCTTTGGGAAATTTGTTTATATATGAGAGTAGATCCACATGAGTATCTTAAGGTCAGTCATGGAAGTGAAGAGAACAATAAATGAACATAAATTGTGACCTGATCTGTGCAATTCACAAATACAAAATTCATACTGTTTCTCACTTTGTGTTCAGGTTTTCAAGTATTCATTTCCATAGAGAGATGTGAAAAATATTGATGTTTTTTCAGAGAGGCTTCAACAATTAATTTACTTACAACATTTTTCATGTTCCATGTTTGTGATCTAGAGATACGGTAGCCACAAAACATCTATTTTTGAAAAGAAAGAAATTATATCTCGCTATTTCTGTCATAATAATTGCCAAAGTTAAGGAAACTGCAAGTTTAATCTTTGTAGGAATGATATAGTGTATATAGGCCATGTGAAAATATAGTCAAGACCCTAAACCTTAGGGAAGCGAACTTTCAGTTTTTTAAGGAACTAGTGGGTGGGTCCCCTGGAAAATTGCCCTCAAGGATAAAGCAGGAGAAGAGAGCTGGCAGCTACTTAAAGACATTTTTCTCACAGTGCAAGAACTCTTTACTCCCCTTTGCAAGCAATCAGGAAAGGAAGGCAGGAGACCAACATGGTTAAGGACCTGCTGGGAGGGAAATGCATAGGCAGTGGAACCACAGACATGCACCCTGGGAAGAATATAGGAGTGCAGATTTGGAATGTAGGGATGGGATCAGGAAAGCCAAGGCACAGCCAGAGCTAAATTTGGCGAGGGATGTGAGGAACAGTAAGAATGGCTTCTTCAGGTATGTTAGTCAGAAAAGGAAGACAAAACAAATTGTACTCCCTCTGATATATGAGATGGGGATCTGATTGCAACTGAAATGAAGAAGGCTGAGGTACTGAACAATTTCTTTGCCTCAGTTTTCACTGGCAATTGCTCTTCTCACATCTGTTGAGTCCCTGAATCTAAAGGCAGTGACCGGGGGAATGAAGTCCCATTCACTGTAGGAGGTCAAGTTTGAGAACACCTAAGGAACACGAACATACACAAGTCTATGGGACCTGATGAAATTCATCTGTGAGTCCTGAGGGAATTGGCTGATGTAGTTGCTAAGCTGTTTTTCCTGATATTTGAAAAGTCATGGCAGTCAGGCAAAGTCCCCAGTGGCTGGGAGATCCCTTTAAAGGTCCTTTCCAAGCCAAACCATTCTAAGATTCATTCTTTCATTCTATAATAGTTATTTAAGACGTTGATCCCATGTATACACATGGATAGAAACTTAAGTACATGCAGTGAAAAGTATTTTATTCTTTTCTTCTGTTGAAAATTTTTTTATCCTTTTCTGTGCTTTCAGTACAATTAACAAGTGAGAATCTGCCCACGCTACACCAGCACAGAACAGAATAACACAGCTTTAAAAGAATTTCAGCACCTGACTTTTCTACTAATAGAGTCCAAATGATAGAATTTTGCAATCTATTCTCAAACTTCAGCCAATTAATTTACATAATTTAAATTAACAAGTCTTAAAAAAGCATATTCTTCCACAGCTCCTGGTAAGTGTCAGTCTCATAACATAATATAAAAACATTCTCAGGTCATTAATTTCAAGAAGTGATAAATCATACTTACAAACTATATCACTAACAACCAGCACTTACTAAACTTGTAAAAAAAAAAAAAAACAACACCTTTTTTTTCACACAAGAGGTGACTTTCTGGACATAAATTCCTTCAAATAACTATGAAATGCTCTGGATAATGATGAGTTGCCTGAGTTCCAGAGGGAATGTGTGGCATTGCAATCTCTACATTTTCTTCGGTGGGGAAAAAAAAAGGCCTTAAAAACATGGTTTAAAGAAAAACAAAGTGCTTGTTCTCACACACAACTTTCAGTATTCTTAACAAATGAAACAAACTGAGCATACAGTTGAGGAAGAAAAAAAATAAGGGTTTATAGCAGTGAAATACATATACACCAGCCAATTGATAGAGAGCACATTTATCAATTGCTATACATCCTGCCAGCTATTATCTTTTTCCTGCCTAAAAAGTTTAACTATATTCTGTGAAGGACAAAGAATACGCTAAGACAAGTGGAAGGATGGATCGGATTAATGTGTTCCTGTCTATGTTCCAACAATTGTTTCAGGTCTGATGTGCCTATAAAGTTTTCCATCTCCAGGTTAGTTCAGCCAGATTACACATCATAATGTCTGCTGTTCTGCTTTGAAAGTATTGTATTAGTTTCTAGTCTTCCCTTTTTTCTTATAGTTAGTAGGAGTGACATGACCCAAACCCTTTATACATGTTTGGAGACTGCTATGGTATGGTTAAACTAAACATCTGACAGTGTTTTAATGATACAGTGCCTGATTTTCATTCACAGCAAAGTATTGCACTGCCAGAGCAGTGTAAGGTATCCTCAGTGTGAGATATAGCTTCATAGGTCTTTCTTCATTGATTAATGTGAATTGCAGATAACACTGTATTTTCTGCTTTGCAATTGACAAAGTCCAAAATAACTATGTTACAGAGAAATGTAGCTTTTCATTGGTTCCAATTCAGAATGAATGTGGTGTTTTGACTTCCCTAAAGATTGTAAGTTAGATTTGAAAACACTTCATCTTAGTCTTGCAAAAAAATATTTATCTTATGTTAACATTAAAAAGTTCTGTAGCACAGTTTCCATCTTAAATTTTCTCATGTATGAGTGCTGATGGCAGTAAGCACGCAGCTGCTGTCTATAAGCAAATTTGAGGACCTTCTAGAAATTTTGTATTTGAGTTTGACAAGTCCACCCCTGAGTTACTTCATTAAAAAAGTAAAGCATCTTCTATAGAAGAAAAAAAAATAATACTGGCAGTCTATAGGATTGTAACAGTGATAAATAGGATATTGAGACACCATTCAACTATGTCAATAAATGTGATATTGCAGTGCTAGCAGAATCCATGGTACTATCATGTATCTGTGGTCTTCACATCTCTATATGTTATCACAAATGAAGGCCTCCGAAGCAAAGTGGCAAAATAGAAATTGCCAAGCAAAATAAAAGTTTATTTGATAATATACAAATTCTAAACCTTTTATAATTGTATGTGTATTGGTACTTGGCCTTCATGGAGGCTTAAAAAGATACTGGCATTTACTGCATAGGTTACCTTCTACTTTGCTTTCCTTTATCCACAAACACAGAAAACTGACAGTTTGGTTTTGCCCATAAAAAGCTGTAGAGAACATTATACAGACAATCGCTAGTAAGTGAGAAATTGCACACTAAGCTGCTGCAGCAGGCCTCTTAGAAGAAAAAGTAGTGGTCACAGCCTGACACACGGGAAGTACACATTAAACATATGAACTCTAATCTGCCAAAGAAGAGGCACGTTGCAGAGAAATCAGAAAAACTTGCCAAAAGCTGTCTTCTGTTGCCTACCCTTGTCATATTTTGGCTATGCCCAGGTCTCCTCTGATCATCAGAATGAGGATGGCATTGCGTTTCTCACCAGGACATCGGGTTCTCTGGGTCTTTGAGTGCTTCTTCCTAGTGAATTATCTGTCAGGAGATGAAGACTGTACAAGAACGGAAGTGAAATCGTCATGCTATGGCAGCAGACAGGATAAAAGCTAATCCTGAGATTGGTATGAAAAGTTAAGAGTAAAATGGACTGTATAATCTAATAAATTTGACCTTACCAAATGGGGCAGAAAGTAAACACACCCCTCGCCTTAGCTTCTTATGATTACAGAAATCTGATATTTACAGTGCAACATGCCAGTAATTATGCACTAACATAATCTGGCAGGCAGAGTTTAACTAAAATCTTTTTATATTCCTGCCTTCATCACACAAATGTGCTGCCACCACTCTGTTGAGGAGCAGTATAGTGGTGACTTATACGGGGGAGGGAGATAATATCAGGCTTACCCATGACAAGCTGTGGGATGACACACCAAGATGAGAGGCATGGGGTGCTAGCAAGGCCCGCCAGCCTATTGCACCAGAGAAAGATCTCAGAGGAACTAAATGATGTTCCTCTTAAGAGGGTGACACGGCTGACAGCTCAGCTGAAGTGCCTCTACACCAATGCACACAGCATGGGCAACAAAACAGACCGAGTTAGAAGCCACTGTGCTGCTAGAAAGCTGTGACCTGCTTGCCACTACCACTGCTTGGTGGGACAAATCCCACGACTGGAGTGCAGCTATTGATGGCTACAGGCTGTTATGAAGGGACAAGTGAGGAATGAAGAGTGGAGGTATTGCCCTCTACATCAAGAAATGGAAAGAGGGTGAAGAACTGTCTCTGAAGAATCGCCATGAGCAGGTCAAAAGCTTTTGGGTAAGAATCAGGGACCAAGGCAACAAAGGGAACCTTGTGGTTGGTGTCTACTACAGGCTGCCTGATCAAGAGGATTCCATTGATGAAGCCTTCTCACTCCAGCTGCAGGAGGCATCATATTCACAGGCTCTTGTCCTTCTGGGGGACTTCAGTCACCCCAACATCTGCTGGAAGAGCAGCACAGTGGGCTGTATGAAATCCAGGAGACTCCTGGGGTGCATGCAGGATAAATTCCTATGCCAGGTAATAGACAGCCCTAGCAGAGGGGATGCAATACTGGACCAGTTGGTTACCAACGTATGTTAGCTCATTGGTGGCATCAACATTGCAGGCAGCCTGGGCTGCAGTGATCATGCACTGGTGGAGTTTGCAGTCCTGAGGGATATGGGCCAGGAAAAGAGTAAATTCAGGACTGATTTTAGGAAAGCAAAATTCCAGATCTTCAAAGAGTTAGTCACTTAGACCCCTTGGGAAACTGCCCTTGGGGACAAAGAAGCAGAACAGAGCTGGCAGAGGACACTTGCCAGAGAGCTCAAGAGCTCTAAATCCACAGCTGTAAGAAATCAGGAAAGGAAGACAAGAAGCCGGCATGGCTGAGTCTGAGACCTCTGGTCAAACTAAAGGGCA
>NW_010565799.1:0-868 GCF_000687285.1 Phaethon lepturus
CGGGAATCCTCGAAACCACCCTAAGACAAGGACACAGATTTGTTTTGATGTCCCAGTGGAAAATCCATAAATACCACAATTGGATCACCCCCCTGGGGTGAACTACAGACAGGCACTATTCCCCAACTCTAAGATCAACCCACAGCCCTTCCCACAACAGCTGGAGCAGACTGCATGAAGTTGGAAATAACACTGAAATTCTCACCTTTTCTCTGCAAACCTGGAGGGAGAAAAATAACATATAGCATATAATCAAATTCTGTAAATTGGTGCAGTTTGAGAGCTTGGAACAAACTATTAATTGGAAAATTTCTAAATTACACCAAAAAAGACATGGATTTAGCATAAAAACATACACTATTCATATGCCCATGGTCTCATTTACAGTCCTGTCCCTGGCAATGTTCATCAACTCATTCCTAGGCCCCTTTCCCTCCACTCAATGGCTGTGAAAAGGGGTGTGTACACATCAGAAAATAAATAATGGAAAGGGAACCAGCTGTATTAACTCTGGATACATCCCAACACCTATGTACTCCCTAGTTAAGCAGGCAACAAACTTTTGAAAACTATCTACTATACAGCCTTGCTCCCCGATGTAGTTACAACTATGGTACATATGCCACAGGCTGCAGACCCAGGCTTTTTCATCCAACCAGTTTGTTTTCTCTGAATCTAGAGCAATCAGATAAGTGACTACAACATATATGACCTTCCTTCATGTAATCAGTGAAAGATGCAAGAATGCTTCCTGTTTCTTAGGGGGAAAAAAAGAAAAAAAAAGAAAAAAGGAGAGAACAGAGAATAAAAACCATCAATTAGAAAAAGACAATGAGGGAAACAAGAACGGGGTGGGGGGGGAGATCAG
>NW_010565799.1:889-1710 GCF_000687285.1 Phaethon lepturus
TCATCTCCAGGGCACTATATAAGGAAGCTTGCTTACTAACTGCAGGAGTGATGCTGCATTAGGAAAAAGGTTCGGGACAACTGAAACACTGGGCCATGCTGGCACCTAATAATATTAAAAATCAAACAACAGTATAAGAAAATAAAATAAGGTAAGAAAGAACAGAGCACTAGAGAAATTAGACTAAACCTAGCAGGTTTTACCTATCTCTAGATTCTGTGATTTGCTGCTTGTATCAGTCTGCATCACATTCGCATGCTGTGTTTGTATTTAACACAGATCACAGCAATCTGTCATACTCCCAGACACATGAATATATTGTGCCACCTATCTTATGCAGTAAGTGACTGAGAACAGTAAGTGATCTTGGAAGAAACGTGGCAGTATGTGTTTATGTATCACAAAGCAGGGCCCATAAAGGGCAGGTGAGATACAAAGACAGTTACTCACAGGAGGTGGCAAAAGGAAGTCAGAGAAAAGAAATACAAGAATGTCATCAGATTATGCTGGATTTATGTCACATCCTGTATATAGCTCAGTGAGATTTTTTTATATACTTATTTCTTTGTCTTCTGGCAGTAAAGAGCAGATGATTTTTAGCAGAACTTCACTGATGCCAAACAGAAACATTACAAGGCTCATAATGCTCCTCAAAAGGATTTTTAACCAGTTTTCATCTGCTCATAGTCAGAAAAGAGCAGTGAAAGAATGAAGACACCCCGACTACAAAGGGCACAACTGCTCCGTTGGGCAACACACCGGTATCCAGCTCCATTATCGTTGTTTCCAGGAACAACTAGAGTAAAGATGACAAATCAGTA
>NW_010565799.1:1727-3283 GCF_000687285.1 Phaethon lepturus
TGTTCAGTATCTGCAACATTTCCTTGCATGCAATTTACATTCACCTATCTTGTGGTTTAGGATACACACCATCTTTGTTCAAGTTTTAAATTCAACACTTCAAAGCTTATGTAATTCTAGATGCATCTAAATAACGATTTTAATTTTATTTCACAGGAGCCTCTATAGGAAAAGAAAAATTCATAATGCAGATATATTGACAAATACCCTCCTAGGACATCAGCCTTAGAGTTCAAATTAGTTCCTAATTCACCATTTCCAATTATTATGGTGTGCTCCCAAGTCCACTGCTGATACTAGTTCTGATTGTCTGATCTGCAGAAGGAATTGATCAACAAGTTTGCTGATGACACTGACTCATTCCACTGAGTAAGCAGGATTGATGCTCTCCAGGTAGAATTTTTGAAGCACTGCACAGGCAGGTCAACAGTACTTGGAAGTTTTATTTGTCTAATGAAAAACTGGCATGCACAAGAGCCATAATAATATTCACATCAACACTACACTAGGGACAAAACTCAGAAGTAACTCTTCCTGACTGAAGGCACTTACAATCTTTGCAAAAGAAAATAAAAGAAGAGCCAAAAAAGCAAATTAAAAATAGTGTTTTCTATTTTTTTTAAAATGTTAGTAAAAATTGAGCTTTTAACAAGAGAAATCTGAATGCATTAAGAACTGTGGCTGAGCAAGTTAAGACAGAAGACAAAATAAATAAAAAGCAGACACACAGACACTGGAAACTTCATTGATCAGTCCTATACTCACTGGGAATGTTTCTCTTTTAGGGAACACTCACCTGATATTAGTCTGCCAACTAGATAGCAAAGATGAAAATATTTTGGTGACCATTCTCAAAAGCCAGAAGTTTTACATTCCAAGCAAAGAATGGCATCTGGAACAGGCAAGACAACAGGGGAGGAAAAACAGAGCAAGGACCAAGATAAGGCATCGTGCAGAGCCCAGCACACACAGGATCCATGGGATGAAATCAGGTATTCCAAGTGAAAGATGCGCTCCACAAAGATGAAACAAGAAGTTTTCATGCCAGAGTTGATCACAACATGCCTCTGGCAGAACTGAGCAAAGTGACTTTTAATACCAGCACTGCAGGAAGAGGGAATGACACCATATTTTGTCTAAGAACACTGTTCACAAATCTGATACATTTTACTCAAGTATCATGGGCAGTTGTATAAATTAAAAAAAAAACAACCAACCCAATAATCGGAAAACATAATTGAAATTGCTGCACAATGGATAAGTTTTATGATATGCAACTTGCAAAATAATACAAAACTAGATCTTGCAGTATGAATTTATAGCTACAAAATACTTTTTAAGCACAAAAGGTGTGATTGGTGATTTGGTGATACAATAATCCTAAGCATGCTTCACCTATCAACAAGAAGTAATTTCCAGGCAAGCTTAGGGATATCTCATTTGCAGTCTCACTTCCTGACCAATTAAGAGAACTGCAGCACAATATTGTCTCCTAAAGTAGCAGACAAAAAAAGAAGATTAACAAAGAATCACAGAAACACTAGGTAGGAAAGGAC
>NW_010565800.1:0-315 GCF_000687285.1 Phaethon lepturus
GGATGATGTGGGCTGGGGGGATCTGGGGGCCAACTGGGCAGAGACGAAGGAGACCCCACATTTGGATGAGTTGGCTGCTGAAGGGACAAGGTAATGTCTGTCGTTCCCCCCCGGCCCTCTCCAAGCGTCCCTGTTTACTCTGTCCTGCAGCAAAGGGGAATTTACTCCCGTGGGGCTGGCAGGCAAAGGGATTTCACTGACGTGTTTTTGGGTGGAACCTGGTATGTCGGGGTGCAGGTCCACCCATCCCCGCTGGGGCCTGTGAGCTTCATCCCCTGCTCCAGACCCTTATCCCTGGGGCAGAAAGGGACGCAT
>NW_010565800.1:797-1072 GCF_000687285.1 Phaethon lepturus
AGGGACGGGACAGCGTTAGACCGCGCAGGGGCTTGCGAGTGAAGGGTCCTTCCATTTTCTAGGTTTGTGGATTTTCACTCGGCTGCGTCCACTTGCTCCCCATCCCGCGCCTCTCTGCTCACGGGGCGTCTTGGCGCACGCAACGGGGTGACCCACAACTTCGCCGTCACGTCGGTCGGTGGCCTCCCCCTGAATGAGACCACCCTGGCCGAGGTCCTGCGGGAGGCTGGGTACAGCACGGGGGCTATAGGTAACGTCTGCCTTGCCGAAGGGGC
>NW_010565800.1:1211-2053 GCF_000687285.1 Phaethon lepturus
GAGGTGAAACGCTGGCAATTCAAGGAAAGTCTAAAGGAACACGTGGGAGAGATTTTGCGCATCCCCCTTGGATTTTGCAGTCCGCTTAATTTTCAAACATATGATATTGCCTGAAGTTCAGGCTTGCCCCAGTGCTCCATTTAGGCTCTAACTGCTTCACCTCACAAGGAACGCCTTGGGTTTTCCTTGGCAGACATGACTCTGCACAGCAGCTCTGCCAACCTGCGTCCCACGCCGGCGTGATGCCGCTGGTGCTGGCTGGCAGCGCGGTGCCAGCTTGGTCGTTGCCGCTGGCCCCGTGGCTTTGGGCACCCTCCTGTCGCCATGGGTCCCCCCACCCACACCAGCCCCAGCTGGCAGCGAGCCCTTTGCGCCTGCAGCTCCTGTTGCTTGCGCACGTTGCGCTGGCAGGAAAGCCCTTGGTTTCTCCTTTCCCCCATAGTTTTTGCAGTTCTTGGATCGGCACATTCAAGCAGGTGCTGGAGGTCAGAGGATGAAACTGGTTGGTTGGGAGGGGTTAGAAAGTCGTCTCCCCTGAACACAAATGCATGAAAGAGCCTTTTAAGGCTGGAAGCAGTCCATTTGCACAGGCACGAGGTACCTTATGCATTTTTTCTGAGTTTCTGAAAAAAAAAAAGAGGCATTCTGGAAATGCAGCCAGCGCAAACAAGTAGCCTTTCTTGTTGCTAGATTAAAGCCCCCAGCGCTGCGGGCACCTCGTGGGTGATGGCTGGTGGTGGCTGTAGCTGTGTTAACCCCTGAAATGATGTTCTGTGGCTTCCACACAGGCAAGTGGCACCTGGGACACCACGGCCGCCATCACCCCAGCTTCCGCGGTAAGG
>NW_010565801.1:0-22949 GCF_000687285.1 Phaethon lepturus
TTAAAGGAGCCGCGCTGCCCGGGCGCGCCTGCAGGTGCCGGGGGCGGGAGCTGCCGGCCGTGTCGCCAAGCCCACTCCGCCGAAGAGCAGCGGCGTCGCTATCGTCACGACCACCATCCTTCCTGGAGTCAGGGACTCGGGGTGAAAGGCGAGTAGTGCTCGTGGGCCATTTAAGTAAAATAGTAGAGCTGCTCTGTCTTTCACAGCTTCTTTAAAATCTGCTAAACGTACTGAAACGTCTTTTTTTTTCCCTCAGTTCCCCATCTCACCACACCCAAGCCAAAACATTATTCTGTTCATTACATTGAGCTTAAACGCTGCTTCCTCCTGGGCTGGCTGACATTAAGCATTTTAATGCCACTACAAAGACGCGCAACAGTGCAGGGAGGGAGGTGTACAGCTAGACCCGCAGTGTGGCCAGTTGCAGGCACTGAACCCGCAAAGGCCACCAGGCACAGAGGTGTCTTGCTAGGGGGTGGTGGGCTTGGATGCTGTAGGATGTCATGATGACACACTTCATCACTAACATTAAACAGTTCTGCCAAAACTCTATCCTGAGACAGGATCAGCTTAGATGTAAGCCAGTAGATGGTGCTTGAGAGAAGAGACAATATTATTGCTGGCTTTCCTAAAATACGTTAAGCACTACAAGTGGCACCCACACCACACACTCAGACAGGTATAGCTGTCCTTAAGCTGTGAAAAGCCAGGAAATAATAACTTCTGAAATCTTCTCCCACAGCCATTACTTTGATTAGCATCTTTAATCTGGAAGTCCAGCAGCAAATAGCTGTTATCTTTAAAAATAATATAAATTAGCCACTGCTCACTCAGCAGTGTCCAATCAGCTTTTTTCTCAACAACTGGGAGTCCCTTTTGGAAACAGTGAAACACAGCTGCCCTTAAATCAGATTTATGGCAGTAATGTTACCACCACACCACAGAGCACTGTGACCCTCAGAGCTATAGACGTGATAACCTTGACATAGATTTCCACACAGAGCAGAGCAAAAATTCAGAGTTCAAAGTGTTTCATCTTTGCCAATGTGCAAAACAACCATTGCCACGCTTCCCAACTGACTCTATGCAGCTAATTCCTGAAGATGGAGATCCCTCACACACTATTTCTTATGTCCATACTTACATTAAATTGTATCAGGAACCTGATTTCTAGTGAATCAGTTCCTAGAAGTTAGGACACATCCATTACTGTAATAATTGCATCACTGACAGTTTTCATAGCCCAGCCCTAAGTTCAGCTCTAAAACCGATCATTCAGATTTGTCTGCCATACTTTGATAATCTAGTACCATGTGACTGCACCCTGGTGAGTAGATCTTCATTTTCTAGCATGGACAGTATCAGCTAACATTTAACTCTTTGGTCCTCAACATGCCATTTCTTATTTCTATCTAAGGATCCTTAGAAGTTTTGCTCATCGTCCCCACTTAGCTTGAGAGCTCCTCTGACCATTTCTTTTCCCAGTGGCACCGTTCACGGCATGCTTTGCTCCACACACAGGTCAGGGTCTCTCTGCCAAAGGGTCTCAATAGATGCCATTCAGAGCACAGCACATTGTGCTCTTGCTTGAAACAGGAGTTTCTCAGTGCTAGGACTAAGTCTACAGATTGCAGACCAGTGGTCACGTTAGAGATAATACACCCATGCATTCACCTGGGGCACTGCCCCTTCATGTTCCTAGAAGCATGATGGGACAGTTCATCATAACGGATACATACTATTCTCACTGTCACTGAAGCTTAAGGTGTTCAATGGGGAAAAATTGTTTTGAAGGCTGAATCTGCTCTCTGACTGGAAGAGAGAAAGAACAAAACCAGAAAAATCCAGCATGCCCCTCTCACTTCATCAAGCAAGCTTTCCTCCTGCTCCAGCACAGGCTCACTCCCTAATACTCTGGACACGAGCCACCCTGTCCTGGATCAGCCCCAGATCCCCTGGAAGGAGCGGGGGTGGGGGAAAGCACGCCCTTCTGCCCCCTGGAGTCTCCACCCCCTCGAGTGGAGTTTTAAGTAGGACAGGAGCCGTTCAGACAGATCAGAGGCGCACAAAACACAAAACCAGAGTGGTCTGGAAAGGAAATCATCAGCAGACTACAGAAGAGGAAAAGCAAAAAGGTAGGTACTATTCCGCACCTGTTTCAAAAGTGCATTTCCCGTTTTCAACACCAATGGCATTGTCATTAAAAACTCTTAAATATTATTATTTAATAAATCCCACTGAAGCACCGTGGTAGTTAACTAACTGAGCTATTGCCTTTCAGCTTTCGAAGAGATTCATAATGCTGGGTAAAGCTGCTAGCTGTCAGCCGTTTCAAGAAAGCTTCAGCTATGCCAGGAAAAGGGCTGACAGCCTCAGGCTCTGACCAGTTAGCAGGGAGGAGTCTCCTACACAAAGAACACTAGCGAAAGAACTTAAAACAAACAAAGAGTTACGGGCAAATATCTTGATGATAACGAGAGGCCCAGAGAGGTAGCTGTGAAAGGATAATTTATCGTCTACCTGGGAGGAGATCAGACGACGCTTTACACACACACACCCGGCCCCCCGCCCCGCTTCCAACCAGGATAATGGAGGGACAAAGAGGAGGAGGGCGGGTCGTCTTCAGTTCTTCCTAAACATGCTTTTGAAATGCGGCTAAAACCACAGGAAATATTGAGAATGATTCCCAAAACGAAGCCAGAGTTTGAAATACCCATTTCCTCCGATGTCTTCAAAGACTACAGAATCTTACTTTTTTGTTTCGATTGGGTTTTTTAATTCTTTTCCCCAAAAGCAGAGGTCTGTCCACTGTTATATTTTAAAGAGAAATAGTACGAGTCTGATAGTCATCTGCTCAATTTAGAAAAAAAAGGATACAGAAGCACTTTCTCTAGAAGGAAGGAAAAGGCAGAAAGGATCTGCAGGCTTTTGCTTGAAATAGATCAAGATTGCTCTTCATCAGCAAGAAAGCTACTAGTGCTATAGAATCAGAATTAAAGTATTCTGGAATAGACATACAAGGTTATTGGGAGGCGTATGGGAGGGGAGAGCTACTTTCTATTAATTATCTTTGGTTTGTCCTTGATAAGATACATCCTTTTTTTAGGTCTTATTCCACATCAGTAAGATAATACTCACACTCTTACTGCTTAGAAGGGCTGTTATTAATAATAAATTAATATGTGGGATGTAAAGTAAGCAGAGACACATACATTTAGGGTATTGTATATCTTTATGTCCTAATGTGCCTGAAAGTGTAGAATCAAAATGTCAGACTACCACATCTAGGCCTCTGGATTATTGCTGGAGTATTTTTGATGAGAGAGGAAGCAAAGGGTGAAAGCAGAAGGCACAAACTGTTTAGGAGAGCCCTACCAGAAAGCATATTGCTTGGAGTCTTGTAAACATGGTATTTTTCAAACAGCTATATGGTTTCAGTTTGATAGGGCTTATCATTCGGAGCATTCCAATTGCTGGCTTAAGGTGTACCTTTCCTGAAACTGAAAATAAACATCTGGCAACATCTGTTAGCAGTTTTCCATGCATAGTGGGACAGCAGCCACCAAAGGATGGACAGACATCCCTCCACAGAGAGGGGGAAAGGAGGCGGGAAGGGCTGAAACATTCTAGGGTAAGATAGCCTGAACAGGGGCAGCAGAAATAAGTGGAAGAAAGGATGTAGTATTCGCTGCAAGACAACTTTAGGGACACTAACTGTTGCATTCTACTGTATAAACATATGCTGTGTAAGACTAGTATCTGCTTGCATAGGGGACTGTATGGGATAAACTTGGATTAAACCATACAGGTGCTTTTTAAATAGGGACGACTCCTTTCAGGTCAGTGTCCAAGACCAAAATACCCTTTTTTTTTTTTTTTTTTTAAATTTAAAAGATGTTTCCCCCTCCCCCCTGAAAAATAGTTACAGTTTTCTGCTGGTTTCAGGCAGCTATGACTTCCTCCAAGATACTAGTTAGGCCAGCTTTGCCACTCTGTCCTCCCACAAAAAAAAAAAACAAACAAAATTCAGATTTCACCCGTGTTGGTTTGTTTTGGGGGCATTTTAGCAGGTACCTCAGAAATGAGTTCTCAACAGTTCTTTACAGTGCTTCGCGGAGAGAAATTCTAACAAAGCAGCTAAACTCTGGTAAGTAGTTTCACTGAATTAACCTTTCCTTAACAAGGTCCTAGTTAGCAGATTCGCATTCCTTAAAGCTGTCCTTAAGAACTTTAAGCCTTCTCCACAGATAGGAACAAAGATGACCAGTGGTACTAACAATTAGCAAGTTAAAAGCTTGCCACTGTGGGATTCAGAACACAAGCCTGCATAGCTCCAATAATGAGCTACAGCTGCAGGGAGTAAGGATAATATAACACAGGGTTACAGCAGCAACCAAGTGACTCTGGGTAGCAGTTCAGATCATCCACTTCAGCTTGGGGAATGCTGCTGAATTAGATCAGATTCAACTGAAGTCAATGCCTATTTGGAAGTCACTCTTACAGCTTTTATAAAAGGATTGCTATACAATGCAAAATGCTTCCCAAGAGGTGAGAAATGGCTTGAAAAGTATATTAAAAGTATACTACAAAATCTGCATACTAATACAAATCCCTGAGAGATGCTTGGAATTGCAAGGATCTCATCATGAAGATGTGATCTGAAGACAAGACTTGGAGTAACTAAGGTCCTCAGAAGCTGTTCCTGCCAATCTTTTCAGTCTGACTTGCAACTTAAGTCTCCTCTTTGTGTGGTCTAATGACGGGAACAATAGCCTGAACTATGCTGCTGTACTCCTAGTTCTGCTTCAGACTGGAATATTTATGCATTTTGCTTTTTCTTTGAACAAGCTTTAAAAAAACCCAAACAAAACCAACACCACCAGCCTCCAACAAACTCTCTTCCCTTTTTCACCTTGAGTCCAAATTTATGGCTCATTCATCTGTCACACTCCAATTTCACCAGCTATTATCCAGCTGCCTTCTCTGTCTTGACATAAACAGAGCCTGAGCTCCTAATCTCTGGAAGCAGCTTTCTCAATAATTGGGTTAGCTTTCTACTTGCTCCAGGACCATATAATGCAGATGATAAAAAGCTAATAGTGTGGGAGACAGCACCTGAATATTATTTCAAAGAATTGGAACTGCAGAGCAAACCTAGAGATTGGGAATGAAATTATATCTTCTTGCCTGCTACTCTGCCTGACTCCCAGCTCTTGGTTTGTATAGGAGGCGTTGTATTTTTAAAGGAAGAGAGAAAATGGACCTATGGTGCCGCGCTTGTTCAAAGCAGGGGGCTTCCCATCTACATCGCACTCCCGATTCATCATCTCGGTCATCTAACTGACTACTATAGCAGTCTTGGTTAGTACAGAAGAGCAAGCTAAATATGTTCACACTGGTGATTACTTAGGTCTCGTTCAATTGTAAAAAAGAGCTACTATTACTGCATGCAGGAGTAACTTACTTTTAGTAAGAAAATTATGGGTTCAAGTCAGGAAACCTGTGATGAAGTTATTAATCTTTTATTTTAAGAGTTTAGATTACATAATAATGATAACTCCAGTCCTCAAAAGCTATTACTCAACTCTGAAAATCAGTAATACCTTCCCAGTTTTTAGTAGATGTATTGGACCTTGGTATTCAATGCCCTATTTCCAAAGAGTCCCATAGGCACTAGGTTTCTATACTTCTGACACTGTATAATCATTTGTATCTATCTTACTGATTTAAGTTTTGCCATGAACAACAGCCTCCTCCCCTCCAACAGAGAGTCCTGTTGGTGTACCAACAAATTCTCATTTAAAGTCCTCAAGTTCAGCAGTGTTTCCAAATATAAAATAGAACTTCTAGCTACCAAATTCATGCTGCTAAGGTCAGGCTTTACTGGAGTTCTTCTACATACATACATTTGGCTGATCTTTTACAGTTACTACAAAGTCACAAAGATAAAAGAAGGGGCAAAATAAATCTTCTCAGGGATTTTTCCTACAGGGATTAACAGAGGAGCCAGAAGCCCACAGCAAAGCGCATTACCTTCACAGGCAACAGACCACCTCAGAAAGCCCTTCACTGATTGTCACATCCAGCGTTATTTTTCTGCTATGAGGATGAGATTAGAAATGGCATTTAGTACAACAAGGGAAAAAACCCATGTTGCTTAATTTCAGTGGTAAAATTTTGTATAGACTTGAGACTATGCCGTGTTATGAGCGTGCCCAACCGCTACTCAGAATTTTCTCTCCACCCAGTAGCTGCCCTAAACCAGTCAGCACTTACACAAGCTGCTCGACTTTGGTGAAATAAATAATTTTTCCTCTTTTGTCCGGAAATAAATGGGGGGAGGAGAAACCAGCGCACAAGATGGTAGCATATCTCACTGCAGTCAGTGGCTGCAGAAATCTAAATTCATGCTTCTGCCAAGAAACTTGCCCGCTCAAGGCCAGACAGAAATAAATTCTGCTACAGTAGGAAGAAATACAGATGGATCACAGTACCCGAATGTCCTTCCTGTAGCTATCTGTGGCCAGGTCAGAGCAGCAATTTCACCAGGTAGGAAATTAACCTCTGATGAGTGAAGAGAGAAGTAGATTTTCAAAGCAAATGAGGTGAATGGAGGGAGAAATCCAGATTCATCCTTAACCCCAGCCACACCATACCAGCTGGTGATCTCCTACAGGAGATCATTGGAGGTTCTCTCCTAAGACTACTGCTGTAGGAGACAGGCTATGCAAATCAGCCTGGAGGAGGCAAAAAATCTTCATGTGAGATGGAAGAGGGCTTTGTCTGAAGTGTAAAGCTACTGAAGGGATTAGAGGGAATAAGACATAGTTGTGACTGCATAGAAGTGACACATGGAAAGAAGTGCTACAATGAATAAATGAGAACACCAGACCAAAAGCTAGCTTGCCAGCCAATTGCCATACTCTCGCTTTTTAGCAAAAACATATGACAATAGTGGAAACTAAAAGCTCAGCTGGGGAAAAGCTGTAGAAATACTGAAAACCAAAGAAACAGCAGTGCTGTCCCCACCTATCGTTAACCAAAGTCTCCTCGCTGACGCATCCTCTACACAAGAGAGAAGCCCGCACTCTCACCCATTCTGTGCAGAAAATACAAATCCTCTTAAACCACTATTTTCACAGACTGACCTTTCAGCAGATTTTTGTGCCCCTGCAAGAGATCTCTTAGGTAGGCCTCAGTGACCTAAATCTCAACTAACACTTTCCAGTCAGTACTACACTCCTTCATTAGACAAGTCCATCTCTCATAGTAACACACACAATACTGTTGGCTTCCAGCAACCTTGGGAAAAAGGACTTGAAATTTACTTCTACGACTGTTATTCCCCAGGAAACACTCTCTGAGTTTCCTCCAGACCTAAAAGGGTATGTTTTAGCTTGTTTGGGTTCTAAGTTTATCAAATAAAAGCATATCTGGGTCCAGGCTGGCAGTTTCCCTTGTCCAGAGACACTGGGACAGCTAGGCCAGATGGCTGAGAACTGCAGAGTAGAAAGTGTGTTTTAATGTAAAAAAAACTTTCACAATTTAAAACCTTTATTTAAACATATGATCTTGAACTCTATTCACACTGTAAAATGCCTTTGTTCAACATCTTTTGTCTCATCTATAGGTAACTTGAGATTTGGAGGTAATGTGGAAAACACTCAGAATGGAGGGCAAACTCCCATGTCTCCTCCTGCTGGTCGGAGCAATCATGACTACTCCATGCCCGGTAAGAGGCTAGTGCATCAAGTAACACTCTTGCCATCCTCCTGCATTTTCAGCAACATTTCCTTACCATCGACTCCAGCTGCCTGCATCAGACAGGAGGAGAATCTGGTTATATCACTAGAAATCAGAGGAAAGAAAACCTTACAAAGTAGTCTACCTCTAAGCTAGGATTTACAGTACTGTGTTATCCTGTCTGGTTTTCCTTTCCGTAAGGAAGGCTTCTCCAAATCTTCTTGGTGTTTCTGTTCACTGTCACCTTTCACTGTTAGTAAGAGTTCCATTGTGATCATCCTTTAATGTTCTTTCTCTTGTCATCACCTTCAGCATTACTCTCACAACTGGACACTGACGGTTCCCATGTCCCCTCACTTTAAGCCTCACATTGCACAGCTTGAGTAAGCCCTACACAATTCTAAAATGTTGAGTCTCTTTCTCAAAAAATTTCTATCACAGCCTTCCTCTTTCTTTTTAAGTTATTCTTCCTCTTGTGGGCTGATTGGTTTCTTACTTAAAACTTTATCCAAAATATTTTATTTAATCGGCTACAGGAGACATCTCCCTCAAAGTTAATCAAGCTACAAAGGCTTACAGGGAAACTGCATGTCAATGAGCAAAAACAACTGCTTGTTCATATTTACTTCTTTGGAAATTATTTGCTTGAACCTCCTTCAAATAGCAGAAAGCTGGCAAGCTTTAGTTAGCACTTGCAATGCCCGAAAAGCACATAATCACTTCACACGTCTCAACTTGACACCACTCAGATGACAAGCAATCACCTGGTAATCTGTGGCAGCTCAATGATTTACAATTCTCTGTACCCATCCTGAGGTACTAAAGGCACTTTTCACTGTACTGTCCAACAAGGAGGGCAGACAGTTGCTCAGAGGTCCCCTGATGTACAAGACCTGAAGAAGAGGACTGGCTCTTTGGAGGCACTTGTTCTCTCAGTTTTCTTAAGAGAGAAGTTACTCACAGAATAAACTTCTTTCTTTGCTTGCAGGGCTTACGCATACGTTTCAAACGGGGAGCCAGATCTAGAGGTAAGCCAGGCAAACTACAGCCGTGTTACCTGGAGCTTTATGGACAAAGGAGGGGAAAGCAGGTGATGCTGAGGGAATGGAGCCTGAAAGCTGTTTGTCATGGTTATCTGGATGAGAGATGAGGCAAAATACCAGACTGTTAATACCATCCACAAGTCAAAGAACAAAGTTTTCCCCTCCCTCTGCACCTCTTCAAAGAAAAAGAGACCAGTCTATAGTGCCACAGTACATCCAACAACACAGCAGTGACACAGATGGGACAACTGTGGTCTGAGAAGGGAAAAGGGCAGCCCATTAGACAGATGGTCCTATCATGGAGACTTTTCTCCTGGAAAGAGAAGGGAGTTCTTTTGCTCAGCCAGGTCTTTTCCCTGAATGTCTAAAAGATTTCCTTTCTCCAATTACAGCCATTTGCACAGACAATTCATCTGGAGAAATTTACCCGCACAGGGAGACCTGGCTGAGGCTCTCAGGGAGCAGAATAGAATACTGTAGGTGCGACAGTGGTCGGAGTCGCTGCCACACTGTGCCTGTCAGAGGTGAGTATGAAGAAAAAAAAAAAAGAGAAAGAAAATGGTGGAGGATGAAAGATTGTCTATCTAATCATCCTAAAGAACTCCACTGTCAAGGAAGGAGTTATCACACAGAAAATTTGGCTTGAAATAGAATAGAATAGAAATGAAAATACTAATATATACCAACTCAGGCAGGACTAAGCAGGAGTGGGCAAGGGGCTGAGGAAGGCTCCTAATAGTGTATGTGGAGAGAATGGAGCAAAGGAAGAATGTAAGCGCTACACAAAGATTGTAAGCACATGACAATAACAGGTAGGCAGGGAAAAACAGAATAGGCTAAAGGAGACTGACAGGAGAGGAAAGATGGGTACACATTGCCAGCTGCTTCTGTAAAATCTAACAATATTTCCTGCCTTGTGCTTATTCCACAGCCTGCACTAGAAATAAATGCTACAATGGGGGCCAGTGTTCACAGGCATATTATTCCCCACAGCTCTTCATCTGCCAGTGCCACCAAGGTTTCTCTGGGAAGCAGTGTGAAATAGGCAAGTATACCATATCAATTACTGTGAACAATGCTACTGGTTTTAGCTATGCAGTGCAGGAGGATGAGGTACCCAGAACCTGCTGCTGCACACTAGGCTCTCCTTTTTATTCTAAAGTTAATACCACAAAGAATTTCTAAGAAGGACACCTGGGCTGTTTTCAGTATCTCTTAATAAAACACTGAATTTTGGAGCTGAAGACCTTTGTGTATACATACAGTCTGCCTGGCTAGGGAAGCAGAGTTTGGGATGCTGTCCTTATAGTAACATTTTGTTCCATTTGTTCAGATACTGAAGTTAAGTGCTACAAAGATGCTGGAGTAACATACAGGGGTATATGGAGCATGACAGAGAGCGGAACTGAATGTTTAAATTGGAATAGCAATGGCTTGGTGGGCCGGATGTACAGCGGCCAAAGAGAGGATGCTGCTGAGCTGGGATTGGGCAATCATAATTATTGCAGGTGAGGGGCTGATGGCACACAGGAATCAGTCCATTCTAAGAGCTTGGAGCAAAGGAATGGCTGTTTGCAGCACTCTAATACCAAGCAGAGAACACTCTGCACAGGTGCAAATATGGTGCAGCCCATGGGCAGCAATTGCAACTTCTGTGGACATACGTGAACTTCAGATCTATCTAGACTGGATGTTTATGACAGACTACAAAATGCATACATCTCTCACCCCATATTCTTTCCCATGTCCCTTCTCAGTGCCTAAAACTTCCTTTGTAAGCTGGTTGCCTGCAGCCCCAGATCCTGCTCAAAACTCTAAAAATACAGTGTTTCCTGTACACAAGCTAAACTGCGCAAACAAGCTGCCCACTCCTGCTAGCTACTGGCTGTCTCATCCTCACCTCCATGTACTCCACAATTTTATAATTAAAATAGGAATCCAAACGACTTCTGATGGTTCAGTCCACATTTTCACTGCAGAGCAGGATTAAGTTACCAAACTAGATGGCAAATACGGGATTAGTAACAATAGCTTTATAATGATGCATAATATCATAACTCTTTCAGAAACCCAGATGAAGATTCCAGACCTTGGTGCTATATCTATAAAGGGGGAAAGTACATCTGGGAACACTGCAGTGTGCCCTCCTGTTCAAAAGGTACATGCAGGGGGACAGGGAATGGACTTTAGAGCTTCCATTATTCACTGCATATGTAAGGGTTCTCTGTGGACTCGTGCTATTTCTGTAGCCTGAAAAGTTGAGACTGTCACGTTAAATCATTTCTAAGCTTTTAATATTTATGACACCGAGAGACTGAGATAAGTGTAGTTAATATATAGATGCCTTGGCAGAAATCACAGTTAGGAACAGCTGATGGGTTCACGTCCATTGGTTAATGTGCAGTTTTCTTATTAAAGCTGGGAATATCAACTGCAAATCTGGAAGAGGCACAGATTACCGAGGCAGCCACAGTGTTACCAGTTCTGGAGCTACCTGTTTGAGGTGGAATTCTCGAATCCTTATCAACAAGTTATATACTTCTTGGAGAAGAGATGCTTACCAGCTGGGCCTTGGTAGTCACAATTTCTGCCGGTATGTAGTCAGTTACAGAATTAAAAAAATCCCACCAAACATCCTTGTGGTACTCTTGAGGCATGGCTCTAGTCTTTTACATGGGTTATTAAAGCACAGGAAGTATATTACTGCTGGGAATGAAGCTCACTGACAATAGCTCATGTGGAATAAAATGGCTATCTATGCTTCTCTAACATCAGACTCCATAAATGCAAATGCCATGTGCCTCTAGGGCCCTCTGTATCTCTAGAAAAAGCAAAAAGAGTACACTCAGGTCACAGTCTGCCACCTTTAGGTCTCCCAAAACTCCCTGCAGATCTGATAATACAAATAGTTCTTCTTTTTCCTGTGCTGCAGGAATCCTGACAATGACAGCAAGCCCTGGTGCCATGTACTGAAAGGAAATCAGCTCACATGGGAGTACTGCACTGTGCCCACTTGCTGTAAGAATGCTAGCACTCCTGATTCTTCTCTTTCTTTGAGGCATTACTGTTCTGCATGTCATCTGTATTAAACTCAAGCCTCTTAGAGTAAAATAAGAGCTGGAGGGGGAAAAAAAAAAAAAGCAAGCTTTTCAGAGTAGAAAGAGATTCTGTGGCTCTAGTCTCACAGAAGTGCCTTTTTCTCTGCCAGAAGGGAAGATTGCAGAAATGGAGGACAGACAAGGCAGGGTTTCCTTACTGTATTTTTCAAATCAGAATACAAGTTTCCTAGGAAACAGGAATGAGTCAGATACTAAACAGTTCACATCAGGCTGCCTCAACATGCACTGACGACTAACAGGCTCTTAACCCCAAACTCAAAGCAAGAGTGTCTGAACAAAAAGCCTGTCTCTGGGTTTGTCATCCACAGCCACCTGTGGTTTACGGCAGCGCAGTGTACACCAGTACAGGATCAAAGGTGGCTCCTATGCAGACATTGCAGCTCACCCATGGCAAGCTGCCATCTTTGTGAAGTATCGCCGAGCACCCGGAGAGCACTTCCTCTGTGGAGGAATTCTGATCAGTTCCTGCTGGGTTTTGTCAGCTGCTCACTGTTTTGAGGAAGGGTAAGTTGAGGATTCAGTACTGTCTAAGGGAAAAGAATCTGGAGAATGGAAGCATCCAGTATAGCCTTACTGGAAGGGTAAAAGACTCAGAAAAAAGCTCTTCATCCCAGTAAGTCATTCTACACTAAAGACTATAGAGTTATTGTGCTGAGCATTACAGACAGCCATTTACTGGGCAACCTAGCAGCATGGCATTAAGGTACCACAGCAGACTATCAAATAGCTGAAGAACAAAGTTGACAATACAGATGCAGAGCCATCTGAAACTTGAGAAGAGCAAGGGGCTGGCAGAGGAGCTTTGCCATGTAAAGCAATTAGTGCAAAAACAAAGGCAAATATGACACTTGAGGTCAAACTGCCTGGGTAATAGTGGTAAAATATGAAAAGCAGAAGCTCCAACAGCACATCTTCAAGGGAAAGGTCCACTCCAGTTAGCACAGGAAGAAAGTAAGACTCTTGTTCTTCAGCTTTAGTACAAATCAGCTGAAGATTGTGCTGGGTAGGACTTCACGAGCAACTCCTGAGGAAAATGAACAAAACTTTCAAGTGAAGAACTACATTGTGCATCAGAAATTTGACTCAGAAAATTTCAACAATGATATCGGTAAGAACATTTCTGACCTTGTGACTGGGAAGGTCACAGCTGGCTCAAGTTTGTGTTAATGAAGTTGGGGATTTTTTTCCCTCTTCAGCTCTGTTGCAGTTGAACTCAGATGCAGAAAACTGTGCTATTGAAACAGACACTGTCCGTGCTGCCTGCCTCCCAACACCAGAACTGCAGCTGCCTGACTGGACTGAATGTGAGATCTCTGGTTATGGCAGAAATGAAGAATGTAAGTAGAAGATGCTATGTCCAAAGTTTGGGTCCCCTGCCCTCAAAGAATTCAAGCCTTTAGCATTGTTTAATGTGTGACCCCCCTGAATTATTATATGGGCTTCTATCAGCACTACGAAACGTATGCTTATGTAGGAGATAAATTATAGCAAAACTTCTTTTTGTGTATTTCACTTGTCTGAGTTCTGTCAGTTGCATGGGCTAGTAGAGTCTTCCTTGATACTCTCCAACAGTAGAAACACAAAAAATGGCACAATGGAGAAGGTAGGAAAGACAGTTGCAATCAGGGCTGCCACATTTCTGCTGTACTGAGTACAGTTATATATTGTCATTCTGACAGAAATCCATTTCTGTCAAGATTTAATATACTATACAATCGCAGGTAGTTGCTTTATTCTAAAAGATACATTGTCTGTGCAGTGATTAGCAAAAAAAAAAAAACCCAACTAAAGAAATAACAATCTCTGATATATATTAAAAGGCTGGCTAAATGTTTTTTAAAGTGAGCTACAAAAAACAGGAATAAAACTTGCCCGAAAGTATACACAAGCTGACCTATATTTAAAACAAACAAAAAAACCCCCAGCTCTTACTTTACTGGCACTTTCTACTAATTTATTTTTACTCTCCGAGTTGTAAACTCTTTGAGACAGAGATTGTGAAGTATCCATCATAACAAGACCTAATCATGATTTGAACTCATGGGGTTTTTGGAAGAGACTTGAAGATTTTAACATATGAGTGTGACATAAAGTGTTTTTAAAGTGCTTTTAAAGCTGGTCCTCAGCATTGCTTGCAGGGAGTACAGGATAAACTCTTTGAGAGGGAAAGGATGCTGCAACTGTCATTCCAAACTAGACTGAAAAACAACAATCCTGCCAACTTTCAGCTTTGTGCAATTGCAGCTATGCAGGAGAATAAAACCAACACCCAAAACAAACAAAATCCCTTCCATTCCAACATAACACAAGTGTACATTCCTATCCAGTTACTCAGTATTATCTGATTTTTATTAGTGAAAGTCTAATACTAAAAAGGCAGGATCCTGTTTCATAGTTAGTGATTTTCATAGGCACTTCCTGTGACTTCATTTTGATTGATGTAACTGTGCAAAGATGACTTACCTATCCAAGAAATCCAGCAGTCTTTAATTTGGAGCCTACAGAAACCTCTTTAGCATTTAAGCTTGATAAAGAAGCAACATTCTCTCTCAATTAGATTTAAGTTGTTCTCATTAGCAAAGCAGAACCCCCCAGAATTAAAAAAGATCCTTTGGCAAGGAAGTATTAGTTGAACCACCTCCCCACCCTCAGCTACTTCTGTTTACTCTCTCCTAAATGATGGATACTGAACTGTAAATTTTTTTTTTTAATATATATACACAGATGTACACAGACATATATACATATTTACATGGTTGTTTTTCTTCCAGTTTCTCCGTTCTATTCAGAGCACCTGAAAGAAGGCCATGTCAGACTGTTTCCAGCCAGTCGGTGCACAGCACAGCATCTAGACAACCGGACAGTTACAGACAACATGTTATGTGCAGGAGACACAAGGCACCTTGATGATGCCTGCAAGGTAAACCCGATTCTGTTCCTTTTTTCTTTTTAAGTCTGTCCATGATAGTCTGAGCTAACCAAACGAAAAGCTTCAGAAAATAGTTTAAAGAAGTTCTGCATTTGGCTACATGGAAGTCCTAGTAGACTTTTGTTGAACAGAACAGAACTGCTGGCTCCTCTTTTTTCTTCCTCTGCCTGCCATAGCTGGGAAAGCAGGCCACACTTAACCAAGCAAACTAGAACAATACAGACCGAAAATCCCAAATATGGGAAATACCACAAAACTGATCAGGAAGCTCCACCTCAGTAGCATTTCCTAGTATTTTCTCTTATGTGAGCATGCAAAACACTCAGCAGAAGGTTCTGCAAGAGGAAGGGGGTGCCGCTCTACTGAAAAGTGGAGAAAAGAATAAAGGCCAAAAGATGGTGGAGAATGAGCAGCTGTAACATGAGGAAAAAAGGAGGGCATGCATTCAGTCCACATCCTTTCTGTTTAAACAGCTCTCTAATACTGTTACACACAGCAGTATAGAACACCCTGGATCTTTATAGCTTGAATAAGAGCATTCCTCCTTTTGTTCTTATCAACATCCCACCTACATTTCATAAATGAGTGCCAAAGTTAGACGCTTTAGATTTTTTGGGGTCTCTCCCCATGAGGAGCATTGAGGGAGTCCAGAACACAAAAGTAGCTTATGTGAAAGTGCTGCTACTAAAAGCTCTTAATTTGTGAGCATACTACATAGGGTACTTCTGTAGACACTAGTGCAACACTAATGACAGTGGGGGGTGGGAAAACAACACAAAACCAAACAAACAACAAAGGAGATTGTTACTAACCTGCTACTTCTCTGTAGGGTGACTCTGGAGGGCCTCTGGTCTGTATGAAGGATGATCGTATGTATCTAATTGGAATCATCAGCTGGGGAATAGGCTGTGGCCGCAAAGACATACCTGGCGTTTATACAAATGTGAATCGTTATCTTCACTGGATTCAGGACAACATGAAACCCTGAGAAAGAAAAATGAACTATCCACAGTCTTGTGGCCATGCCCTCACAGCTTCCCTCTGGGTACTTTAAGGATGCTGGTAGGGCTTCCTGTTTGTCCAGATGCTTATGACTTTCAGTGCAAGACAAACTGCAATGTGTGGGAAGGGCACATTCCCAAATTACTTTCCTTATCATAGGTTATCGGAAGCTAACACTTCTTTCCCCCCAGATCCCCAAGCCTTCTTCTTGCATCAAATCACATGAGTGCAATTAAAAATAAATTTTGGCCCAAGAGAATAAACCAGGAGAGAACATCATGCATCCCATGAGCAGCTATGTTGTTTTGGGAATAGGTGTGAACTGAAAGCAAAGGGGACAGATTTAACTTCCTGAAAAATTTATCTTGCTCCTTCTTATTTGGCTGTAAATTTGGAAGACATTCCAGTCAGGCTTAAGCTCTGTCTTTATACCATTTTATTTTGGTTATTTAAGCTGGTTTCAGCTTGACTCCAGTAGAAGGAACAAAGCTGTAGGCATGGGCTGCTTACTTCCATATCAATATGCTACTTGCTTTTTCAGTTTGGAACTGATTTATTAACTGAGTCTGTGCTTAAACTCCCTGCACAAGTCCAGGATGGCACGCTTGTTAGGACATTCTATTCTTCCACTTGCTTTTCCTCCTGGTAGGAACTAAATATTTAAGTAACTATGGAATAGCTAAAAATCTTAACACCAGCCTTATCTGCCACAGAATCAACACATTACTTTTTGACTATTAAGTTTGTATGCATTATCATCTGATATGAAAGCAAAACCTCTCTCTTTAGTGTGAACGAAGGACAAGTGTAATGGTAGCAGTTTCAGGTGCCTGCCAAATTTACATCCACAAGTAAAGATCAAGTCAAATGTCACAAGGCTGCATTTGTCCTTTAATAGAAGACAGGACAGGTACAACCAAGTCACTGTGAACTAGAATCTCAGTAATCAAGCATTACTTACTTGCATTGCAGTTGCCATGTGACACTCGGAGGTATTTATGCATGTCCTAACAGTTAAGCCTCTTTGAGAGATTCTCTCTTGTCCAATTGTTTCATAAAGTAAGAGAAAGCAGGTGTGACTACTGTTTGACAAAAGGAAAAAATTATATTGAGGCTACAAAAGGAATTTAGCTTTAGTATCAGTCAGGCATTGTAGCTAGAAAAGTAGTCTCTTGTATTTGGGAAATTCAAAACATTTTAACTCAAAATGTTTACTCTAACAGTTTTAGGGAGCCCTCTGATGATCTACTACCACAGCTGCTAGTCAAACAGAGCAGCTTATATGATAAGTAAGTACAGAAATTTGGTAAGGAAGCCCATTACCTCCTCAAATGGGTTTTGTAAATGGCTACTTTACAAATGGTCCACGTCTTTCTAGCTACCATCTTAGAAACTGACCTCAAAGAGATCTTCTCTGATGTCCTCAGAGAAACAGAGGTGTAAGTCCAGTTAGCTTCAGCTATGAGTCCCATATTCCAGCCAGTGGAAGGGGGGGAAAAAAACCAAACCAAGATGTTTATTAAAAAAAGTCACAATTCAGTTTTTTTGTGTGTGATTTTTTGTTGTTGTTGTTAATTGTAGTTTATTAAGTATTAACCCTGAGAAAAAGACAAATTAATTTCCGTTCCTCTCCCATAAACCCCTTTCCAAGTGCTGCTGTGCCTTGCTATCCTGGCATTCGCAAGCCTGTAAAATATTTGCAGCCTGTAAAACAGCCAAAACTGTTCCAATGAGTAACACAGGTAAGTGTCCTCAGGAACGCAACTTTTGTTCCACAGTTCAAACAGTCTATTAAATACACTATTTGAGCTCAATGTGATCTAACAGCCACCAATAAAGTGTAACTGAACCACACCTGATACTGATATCTTTCAGAAAAAATATATAGTGTAGGCTGCAGAGAACAGTTTTGCATCACAGCCATTACCAGCTCCTTGAAACTACTCTTACATGAAATATCCAAGGTAGCAAGAGAGCTACACAAGCCTTAGGTGCCATCTCTGCACTGGTTGCTTCCTTCCATCCTGGTCTGTCTTTTGTGACGTCTACTCTATAGCTAACTTAAAGAAGGGCCCAGAATCAACTCCAAATTTTTTAAAATGCTTCTTTATCTCTCATTTTGTAATAGATCCTTAACCTGCAAGATCTACCAAATCCCAGTCCAACAACTAGAACTTATGTTCTCCAGCCTTACTTTAACTTCTTGTGTTTCATTGCTGAACAGTTGCTGCCACATAACTCAGCGCATTTAACTGCATTTCTCTGGCTTGTATACCCATTACATCCCTCCCTGATAAAAATCCCCAAGATGGTTTCCATCTCTACGACATCAAGTTTTCCTCTTCTTATCCTGTTTTTTTCCCCTACTTGTCCTCTTCCAGCACACAGTAGCACCATCTTGAAACAAGGTCTAAGGTAATAATGACTGCCATCTGCTTGCCTCCTCTTTCTTCTCACTTTGCAGCTGACATGGCCATATTCAAGTTATTTTAGAACCCATCAACATGAGCATTTATTGTAACTTAACTACACAGCTACACCTCATATTTCCTCTCAGAGCTCCTTATATCATGATCTACCAAGTTATCTCACTGATGTCGCTCCCTGCTTCCCCCTTCTGCCCTACTTCATCTTTCATTCCATAGGAACTTGCAGCCACCTCAGACTGATACAGAAAACTTGTCGTAAGGGCCAGACACCCTTAAGCATGTAAGAAGCCTTTCAGGATCTCGAGTAACATGAATCACTTCAGTGGGAAAGAAAAGATACTTTAAAAAACAAAGCTACAAAGCCAAAGGACAATATCAGTACTTGAGGAGCAGGACAGTGAAGAGGTATTTTATTGTCTTCCTAATTAAAGCACAGCCCTTAGCCTGCTACCCAAAGCCCTACCTAGTAAAGAAAAATGGTTCAGCTGCATTCCTAAAGACAGTTTCACTGAGGTTCCAGGAAGAGCTCAGCACTCCTTTTGGGAAACACTAAGAAAAATTACCAAGAAAGTAATTAATTTAGTTTTTCAGACACCGGTCTAGTTCCAAGCTTACAATCCCAAATTCGTAAAGACATTTATCTCCCTAAGGCACCCGCTATCCACAGTCTAATTCACATAATTTACCTTCCCCCGTCAAATACCAACTCTATTTCTTGTAAAGCCCACACGAACCACTCTGAAATGACACAGATGACATGTAAAAATGAATTTTATTGATGCCCTTGCTGAAGTCTATATTTGCACTGAACATGCTCAGCAGTAAGGCTACCTGCTATGGTATTCATCAGTTGCACTGGAACTTGCAATTCCACAAGCAAGGTGCCACTCATCCGCTGCAAGTATCCATTACATGCAAACCAGAATGTATGTTATCCTTCGTTTAGGGTCACCTTGTTCTGTTCACAAGGATGAACTGTACATGCTGGACTTCACAGACACCCGACAGATGCTGTAGTCGCAGGTAGCAGCTTAAGGACAACTTTGCTACCACAGAGAAAACACACTGGCATCTAGTGGCCAAAGAACACATTACAGACAATACAGAACCGTGCAGATGCCTCTCATTTCCTATTTATGCTGTACAGAGAGATGTAGCACAGACTGGAATGGGCAGATGCAGCAACAGCTCCTGCAGAAGAGATGGTCCCAGTGAAAATCCAGCGTAGGCTTGAATCCACCCGCACAGCAGCTGATTGGTACAGGAACTGGAATGAGGTAGGACAGCCAGAAACACTACAAAGGTACCAGGACACAATTATCTCAAACAACAGACATCAGTGAGCAGGAGAACTGCAGTATCACCTTCATTTATAATAGGCAGGCAGAGACAAAAAGAGGTTCCATCAAGTTACTAGGAGTGATCGTCTTCATTTAGCCACAGCTTCAGTTTCCATCAGAGTGCTCCGTCTCCACAAAAATTCTGCCCCTCTGTCTCTTCCCTGACTCCCTGAAGAAGCTAGGAGAATCCCTACCTTCAAATACTGATGAAATGAGAAGCAGAATTGCATTCAGGTTATCACCACCCACCAGTTACGAGATCACATGTGCTACAGTCAGACACTGATAAGATACCATCCTAAGATTTGGAGGGGTTTTCAGTCTATCTCCAGAGATTCAAGAAACTTGACGACCAAGATAGCTTATGAAATATCTAGAAAAAGCATCCACTTCTTCCCTTCCTCCTTCTGTGGCACGATCCCCAATCTCAGGCTTCTTAACTTCCCATGCTGAGTGGGACAGTCCACCTTCCCACTTTCAGTCCCTTTAAGGCAGAATGGCTAGATGATATCTCTTTTGCCAAGAACCGCAAAGCTCTCCACCCTAATGCCCCGTGATGGAGAAGGGCAGATGCCAGACCATCAACACTGGAGTTAAGTTTGTGGAAATTCAACTTTGTATCATGTACAAATGGAGAAAAGCCAACCAAAATAGAAGGAAGAGGAGTTACAAAAGGCAGTAAATCCCTAGAGTTTCCTTTAAGACAGCAAAATGAAGGTGATACAAGCTTACATAGATGACTCACTAATCCCAAGGGACCTGAACACCTCTCCCATCTGCCATTGTTCCAAATACTTCAGACTCAGCTAGGGATGAGATGGCTTCAGGTCAACCTTACTTTGCCGTGCTTCCCAACACCCTAAGCACTGTCTCTCCTGCTCATGCTACTATAGGCAAGGGAGGATCCCTAAACAGATGGATGGGGTAAGAGGCTGCATCCAACAGCCAGGGACAGGAGAAACAGGAAAGTGCCCTTCCTCACTATCAGGATCCTCTAGGTTCGGACTTGGAACTTGCCAGCCTTAGTCATGTATTTTATTCCCTTGAAGGGCTTGTACTTCTCCCCATACATGTCCAAGCGATTCACCTTCAGTCCTAAAGGCAAACAAACACAGCATAAGACTGCTGACATAAAGATGACAGGCCTTCAGGATAAAGGAACAGAAGATCATATTAGAGGTGCAGAAAGCATAGGGAAAGTTTTAGCAAGCAGTGAACAGAATGGTAAAAAGCTGGCAATCGCTAATTGTCAGAATCATTCTTTACAAACGCTAAAATTCTTTATAGGTCTGTAAGCACAAAATGGAAGGAAACGTAGATAGGCTGTTTCACAGAGCATCAGAGAGAACAAATCTATCTATCTGTAGTCAAAGCACATGATTTTTTTTTACTTGAATAACCTGTTTCAGATAGAATGTGCAGAAAGAAGGCCTGCAAAGCTGCTTCAGCTACATGCAGAGGGAGTGCTGACACAGCAGAGAATATTCAGTTTCTTTACCTGACAGTCACTTACCAGATATAGCCAGCTGCTGAATTTTAAACTGCAGGTTAATGGTGGGGTTTTCATCTGGCTTTGATGTCCCAGCTTGCAGGCTCACACTTCCCTTCAGGCTTGGCAGCTTCTGGGGGTTTATTTTCCCCACATCCCATGACAGCAACTTCAAGGAACAGAAAATGCAGCAATGAAAAAGAAGTGCTGTAACACCCTCTAAATAAGAGTCCCCTTCCAATTACAGCTTTTAATGTTTCTTTATGGAAGAGGTCTTTTTCTTAGTATTTTGCCTTTCAGATTGGGCAGACACAGTACAGGCTTAAGGAGCAGCTGCATCAGACCTTTGTTCTGCCTCTCTCTTTCCATGAGGTTCCTCAAAAGCCTACCATGAATGATATTTCCACTCCTTGTGCTACAGCCCCCATTTCATATGTGCAAGTGACAAAAATAATGCAGAATTGCCTCCTTTCCAAGTAGCTGCTTGAGGCTACAACCACCGTTGCTTGAGGCTCTACTGTGGGTTAAACCATCAAATTTAAGTTCGCAATAAGGAAAAAAGTGAACTCTGGTGGGGGACACTCCAAACAACAAAACCAGGACACACCAAAACAAATGAAAACCCACTAACCAAAACAAATCCTCAGTGTTTGCAAAGGACCAAATCTAACAAGCAGTATTAGGCATGACAACTAGATATGCAGAAGTTTGTAAAGCATCCACCGGACTAATGCCTCACCATACAATACCAGTTCTTGGATTTTCTGCACACACCAAGCAACCAGAACTACAACCCACTCAGATACTGAGCTGTTTGTTGTGGGGATTAAGACAACTTCTAGTATCCAATTATCCAGAAAAAGTTCTCATCCCAAGAAAAGATACTGCATTTAGAAAAGCAATGTTCAAGGAAATGTTCATGTAAGCATGAACAGCTGAACTTCATTTGTTGAAAGGTAAAAAATAAAAATAATAAAAAAAAAAAAATCTAATTTCTCTTTTTCCTCTCACCTTTGTAACTGGATCGAAGATATGTGTTCCCTGAGACGGTGTGAGGGTCATATTTAAGACACTTTTTGGCATCTGGCTAGTGACCATCACTCCCTCTACGGTCTTGCCCATTGTCTGCTTCGGCCCCACTGTGATCTCAAAACGTCCCAGTGAGCTGCTATCACGAAAACTGATGTTGTGCTTAATGTAGACAGGAATTGCCACAAGGCTAGAATAAAGACATGAACAGAAAGTCCTTGTCAATCTCTCATTTTCATCTGTGCTTTTCCTGATGCAGACCTCGTCTTCTACACTGAAAACACTGGAAACCAATCTCCTTAAAAGAGAAGGAAATCCTATGCTCATTTGATATAAGAGCAAAGTCAGAATCCGGTTCTCAAGTCTTAATTACACTTTTTTTAATTGAGCTTGCCATATTTTCATTTGCTACCTCTCTCTACGGGACAGTAACTACATCAAATATAACAGGAAACTTGAACAAAGGATGAGGAATGTTTTTGCATGTCACAACAAAGCTGGCAAGTAGTTCCATGCAGTGCAGAAGCACTTGAGCTTCATGTTTGTGCTTTTGGTTGGATTTCACACTCCTTTTCACCTACTTGAGATAAGTCTGACAAAGTCTAACAAAATGCTTTAAAATCTGTAACCCCAGTTAGTACTTTGTAAGCTGCTTCTAGAAAAGAGTGCAAACAGTGGACAAGAACTTGTAGTTCCATTAAGCGATGTCAAAAACACAGTAAGATTATCGAACTAGCTTCTTATATTCTAATTTTTTTTTTATAGATGTAGGAAATCAACAGCTTGATTACTCCATACTGCCTAACTCTTTCCCCCCTCTAGTTTG